>NW_026894445.1:0-127355 GCF_032452875.1 Bos javanicus | reverse complement strand
CATGATAGCCACGTGATCAGTGCATGATCAGTCACGTGATCAGTGCATGATCAGTCACGTGATCAGTGTATGATCAGCCACGTGATCAGTGCATGATCAGCCACGTGATCAGTGCATGATCAATTACGTGATCAGTGCATGATCAGCCACGTGATCAGTGCATGATCAGTCACGTGACCAGTATATGGTAGGTACGTGATCATTCCGTGATGAGCCACGTGAGCAGTGCGTATAGAAACGTGATGTGTGCATGATCAAGTCACGTGATCAGTGTATGATCAGCCACGTGATCAGTGCATGAGTGCCACGTGATCAGTGCATGATAGTCATGACAGGTGTGTGATCAGCCACGTGATCAGTGCATGTTCAGCCACGTATTCAGTGCATGATAGCCACGTGATCAGTGCATGATCAGTTACGTGAGCAGTGTATGCGATCAGCCACGTGATCAGTGCATGGTCAGACACGTGAACAGTGTATGATCAGCCACGTGATCAGTGCATGATATCCAAGTGATCAGTGCATGATCAATCACGTGATCAGTGTATGATCAGCCACGTGAACAGTGCATGCTCAGTCACGTGATCAGGCCTGCTGAGCTGCGTGATTACTGTCTGCTCATCTGCTTGACAATTGCCAGCTGAGCTGCACGATTCCTGCCTGTCATCTGCTTGACAATTGCCAGCTGTGCTGCGTGAATTCTGCCTGCTCAGCTGCTTGATTATTGCCAGCTGAGCAGCATGATTCCTCACACCTGAGTTCCATGATTATTGCCTGCTGACTGTTTGATTCGTGCCTACTCAGCTCTTTGTTTATTGCCTCCAGAGGCACATGATCAGTGTATGATAGCAAACATGATCAGCACATGATCAGTCACATGATCAGTGCATGATAAGCCACGTGATCAGTGCATGATCAGTCATGTGATCAGTGCATGATCAGTCATGTGATCAGTGCATGATAGCCACGTGATCAGTGCATGATCAGTCACGTGATCAGTGCATGATAGCCACGTGATCAGTGCATGATCAGTCACGTGATCAGTGCATGATCAGTCACGTGATCAGTGCATGATCAGTCACGTGATCAGTGCATGATCAGTCACGTGATCAGTGCATGATCAGGCACGTGATCAGTGCATGATCAGCCACGTGATCAGTGCATGATAGCTACGTGATCAGTGCATGATCAGTCACGTGATCAGTGCATGATCAGGCACGTGATCAGTGCATGATCAGCCACGTGATCAGTGCATGATCAGTCACTGATCAGTGCATGATCAGTCACGTGATCAGTGCATGAAGCACGTGATCAGTGCATGATCAGCCACGTGATCAGTGCATGATAGCCACGTGATCAGTGCATGATCAGTCACGTGATCAGTGCATGATCAGTCATGATCAGTGCATGATCAGTCACGTGATCAGTGCATGATCAGCCACGTGATCAGTGCATGATAGCCACGTGATCAGTGCATGATCAGTCACGTGATCAGTGCATGATCAGCCACGTGATCAGTGCATGATCAGTCACGTGATCAGTGCATGATCAGTCACGTGATCAGTGCATGATAATCACGTGATCAGTGCATGATCAGCCATGATCAGTGCATGATAGCCACGTGATCAGTGCATGATCAGTCACGTGATCAGTGCATGATCAGTCACGTGATCAGTGCATGATCAGCCACGTGATCAGTGCATGATCAGCCACGTGATCAGTGCATGATCAGTCACGTGACCAGTACATGATCAGCCACGTGATCAGTGCATGATCAGCCACGTGATCAGTGCATGATCAGCCACGTGATCAGTGCATGATCAGTTACGTGATCAGTGCATGATCAGCCACGTGATCAGTGCATGGTCAGACACGTGAACAGTGCATGATCAGCCACGTGATCAGTGCATGATATCCAAGTGATCAGTGCATGATCAGTCACGTGATCAGTGTATGATCAGCCACGTGAACAGTGCATGCTCAGTCACGTGATCAGGGCCTGCTGAGCTGCGTGATTACTGTCTGCTCATCTGCTTGACAATTGCCAGCTGAGCTGCACGATTCCTGCCTGTCATCTGCTTGACAATTGCCAGCTGTGCCGTAATTCCTGCCTGCTCAGCTGCTTGATTATTGCCAGCTGAGCAGCATGATTCCTCACAGCTGAGTTCCATGATTATTGCCTGCTGACTGTTTGATTCGTGCCTACTCAGCTCTTTGTTTATTGCCTCCAGAGGCACATGATCAGTGTATGATAGCAAACATGATCAGCGCATGATCAGTCACATGATCAGCGCCATTAAGTCACGTGATCACTACATGATAGTCATGTGATCAGTCCATGCTCAGTCACGGTATCAGTGCATGATCAGCCACGTGATCAGTGCATGATCAGCCACGTGATCAGTGCATGATCAGCCACGTGATCAGTGCATGATCAGTCACGTGATCAGTGCATGATAGCCACGTGATCAGTGCATGATCAGTCACGTGATCAGTGCATGATCAGCCACGTGATCAGTGCATGATCAGCCACGTGATCAGTGCATGATAGTCACGTGATCAGTGCATGATCAGTCACGTGATCAGTGCATGATCAGCCACGTGATCAGTGCATGATCAGTCACGTGATCAGTGCATGATCAGCCACGTGATCAGTGCATGATAGCCACGTGATCAGTGCATGATCAGTCACGTGATCAGTGCATGATCAGTCACGTGATCAGTGCATGATCAGCCACGTGATCAGTGCATGATCAGTCACGTGATCAGTGCATGATAGCTACGTGATCAGTGCATGATCAGCCACGTGATCAGTGCATGATAGCCACGTGATCAGTGCATGATCAGTCACGTGATCAGTGCATGATCAGCCACGTGATCAGTGCATGATCAGCCACGTGATCAGTGCATGATCAGTCACGTGACCAGTGCATGGTAGCTACGTGATCATTGCATGATCAGCCACGTGATCAGTGCATGATAGCCACGTGATCAGTGCATGATCAGCCACGTGATCAGTGCATGATCACCACGTGATCAGTGCATGATCAGTCACGTGACCAGTATATGGTAGCTACGTGATCATTGCATGATCAGCCACGTGATCAGTGCATGATAGCCACGTGATCAGTGCATGATCAGTTACGTGAGCAGTGTATGATCAGCCACGTGATCAGTGCATGAGTGCCACGTGATCAGTGCATGATCAGTCACGTGATCAGTGTATGATCAGCCACGTGATCAGTGCATGATCAGCCACGTGATCAGTGCATGATCAGTCACGTGATCAGTGCATGATCAGTCACGTGATCAGTGCATGATCAGCCACGTGATCAGTGCATGATCAACACGTGATCAGTGCATGATCAGTCACGTGATCAGTGCATGATAGCCACGTGATCAGTGCATGATCAGCCACGTGATCAGTGCATGATCAGCCACGTGATCAGTGCATGATCAGTCACGTGATCAGTGCATGATCAGCCACGTGATCAGTGCATGATAGCCACGTGATCAGTGCATGATCAGTCACGTGATCAGTGCATGATCAGTCACGTGATCAGTGCATGATCAGCACGTGATCAGTGCATGTCAGTCATGTATCAGTGCATGATAGCCCGTGATCAGTGCATGATCAGTCACGTGATCAGTGGCGATCAGCCACGTGATCAGTGCATGATAGCCACGTGATCAGTGCATGATCAGTCACGTGATCAGTGCATGATCAGTCACGTGATCAGTGCATGATCAGCCACGTGATCAGTGCATGGTAGCGTGATCAGTGCATGATCAGCCACGTGATCAGTGCATGATAGCCACGTGATCAGTGCATGATCAGTCACGTGATCAGTGCATGATCAGTCACGTGATCAGTGCATGATCAGCCACGTGATCAGTGCATGATCAATCACGTGATCAGTGCATGATCAGTCACGTGACCAGTGCATGGTAGCCACGTGATCAGTGCATGATCAGCCACGTGATCAGTGCATGATAGCCACGTGATCAGTGCATGATCAGTCACGTGATCATGCATGATCAGCCACGTGATCAGTGCATGATATCCACGTGATCAGTGCATGATAGCCACGTGATCAGTGCATGATCAGTCACGTGATCAGTGCATGATCAGTCACGTGATCAGTGCATGATCAGCCACGTGATCAGTGCATGATCAGCCACGTGATCAGTGCATGATCAGCCACGTGATCAGTGCATGATCAGTCACGTGATCAGTGCATGATCAGTCACGTGATCAGTGCATGATCAGCCACGTGATCAGTGCATGATCAGCCACGTGATCAGTGCATGATCAGTCACGTGATCAGTGCATGATCAGTCACGTGATCAGTGCATGATCAGTCACGTGACCAGTATATGGTAGCTACGTGATCATTCCATGATCAGCCACGTGAGCAGTGCATGATAGCCACGTGATGTGTGCATGACAGTTACGTGAGCAGAGTATGATCAGCCACGTGATCAGTGCATGAGTGCCACGTGATCAGTGCATGATATGTCACGTGACAGTGATCAGCCACGTGAACAGTGCATGTTCAGCCACGTGATCAGTGCATGATAGCCACGTGATCAGTGCATGATCAGTTACGTGAGCAGTGTATGATCAGCCACGTGATCAGTGCATGGTCAGACACGTGAACAGTGTATGATCAGCCACGTGATCAGTGCATGATATCCAAGTGATCAGTGCATGATCAATCACGTGATCAGTGTATGATCAGCCACGTGAACAGTGCATGCTCAGTCACGTGATCAGGGCCTGCTGAGCGTGATTACTGTCTGCTCATCTGCTTGACAATTGCCAGCTGAGCTGCACGATTCCTGCCTGTCATCTGCTTGACAATTGCCAGCTGTGCTGCGTAATTCCTGCCTGCTCAGCTGCTTGATTATTGCCAGCTGAGCAGCATGATTCCTCACAGCTGAGTTCCATGATTATTGCCTGCTGACTGTTTGATTCGTGCCTACTCAGCTCTTTGTTTATTGCCTCCAGAGGCACATGATCAGTGTATGATAGCAAACATGATCAGTGCATGATCAGTCACATGATCAGTGCATGATAAGTCACGTGATCAGTGCATGATCAGTCATGTGATCAGTGCATGATCAGTCATGTGATCAGTGCATGATGTAGCCACGTGATCAGTGCATGATCAGCACGTGATCAGTGCATGATCAGCCACGTGATCAGTGCATGATCAGTCACGTGATCAGTGCATTCAGTCACGTGATCAGTGCATGATCAGTCACGTGATCAGTGCATGATCAGCCACGTGATCAGTGCATGATCAGTCACGTGATCAGTGCATGATCAGCCACGTGATCAGTGCATGATAGCTACGTGATCAGTGCATGATCAGTCACGTGATCAGTGCATGATCAGCCACGTGATCAGTGCATGATCACACGTGATCAGTGCATGATCACCACGTGATCAGTGCATGATCAGTCACGTGACCAGTGCATGAAGCCACGTGATCAGTGCATGATCAGCCACGTGATCAGTGCATGATAGCCACGTGATCAGTGCATGATCAGTCACGTGATCAGTGCATGATCAGTCACGTGATCAGTGCATGATCAGGCACGTGATCAGTGCATGATCAGCCACGTGATCAGTGCATGATAGCCACGTGATCAGTGCATGATCAGCCACGTGATCAGTGCATGATCAGCCACGTGATCAGTGCATGATCAGTCACGTGATCAGTGCATGATCAGTCACGTGACCAGTGCATGATAATGTGATCAGTGCATGATCAGCCACGTGATCAGTGCATGATAGCCACGTGATCAGTGCATGATCAGTCACGTGATCAGTGCATGATCAGTCACGTGATCAGTGCATGATCAGCCACGTGATCAGTGCATGATCAGTCACGTGATCAGTGCATGATCAGTCACGTGATCAGTGCATGAAGCACGTGATCAGTGCATGATCAGCCACGTGATCAGTGCATGATAGCCACGTGATCAGTGCATGATCAGTTACGTGAGCAGTGTATGATCAGCCACGTGATCAGTGCATGGTCAGACACGTGAACAGTGTATGATCAGCCACGTGATCAGTGCATGATATCCAAGTGATCAGTGCATGATCAATCACGTGATCAGTGTATGATCAGCCACGTGAACAGTGCATGCTCAGTCACGTGATCAGGGCCTGCTGAGCTGCGTGATTACTGTCTGCTCATCTGCTTGACAATTGCCAGCTGAGCTGCACGATTCCTGCCTGTCATCTGCTTGACAATTGCCAGCTGTGCTGCGTAATTCCTGCCTGCTCAGCTGCTTGATTATTGCCAGCTGAGCAGCATGATTCCTCACAGCTGAGTTCCATGATTATTGCCTGCTGACTGTTTGATTCGTGCCTACTCAGCTCTTTGTTTATTGCCTCCAGAGGCACATGATCAGTGTATGATAGCAAACATGATCAGCGCATGATCAGTCACATGATCAGCGCCATTAAGTCACGTGATCACTACATGATAGTCATGTGATCAGTCCATGCTCAGTCACGGTATCAGTGCATGATCAGCCACGTGATCAGTGCATGATAGTCACGTGATCAGTGCATGATCAGCCACGTGATCAGTGCATGATCAGTCACGTGATCAGTGCATGATAGCGTGATCAGTGCATGATCAGTCACGTGATCAGTGCATGATCAGGCACGTGATCAGTGCATGATCAGCCACGTGATCAGTGCATGATAGTCACGTGATCAGTGCATGATCAGTCACGTGATCAGTGCATGATCAGCCACGTGATCAGTGCATGATCAGCCACGTGATCAGTGCATGATCAGCCACGTGATCAGTGCATGATAGCCACGTGATCAGTGCATGATCAGTCACGTGATCAGTGCATGATCAGCCACGTGATCAGTGCATGATCAGCCACGTGATCAGTGCATGATCAGTCACGTGATCAGTGCATGATAGCCACGTGATCAGTGCATGATCAGCCACGTGATCAGTGCATGATAGCCACGTGATCAGTGCATGATCAGTCACGTGATCAGTGCATGATCAGTCACGTGATCAGTGCATGATCAGCCACGTGATCAGTGCATGATCAGTCACGTGATCAGTGCATGGTAGCTGTGATCAGTGCATGATCAGCCAGTGATCAGTGCATGATAGCCACGTGATCAGTGCATGATCAGCCACGTGATCAGTGCATGATCAGTTACGTGATCAGTGCATGATCAGTCACGTGATCAGTACATGGTAGCTACGTGATCAATGATCAGCCACGTGATCAGTGCATGATAGCCACGTGATCAGTGCATGATCAGTCACGTGATCAGTGCATGATCAGCCACGTGATCAGTGCATGAGTGCCACGTGATCAGTGCATGATCAGTCACGTGATCAGTGCATGATCAGCCACGTGATCAGTGCATGATCAGCCACGTGATCAGTGCATGATCAGTCACGTGATCAGTGCATGATCAGTCACGTGATCAGTGCATGATCAGCCACGTGATCAGTGCATGATCAATTACGTGATCAGTGCATGATCAGTCACGTGACCAGTACATGGTAGCCACGATCAGTGCATGATCAGCCACGTGATCAGTGCATGATCAGCCACGTGATCAGTGCATGATCAGTCACGTGATCAGTGCATGATCAGCCACGTGATCAGTGCATGATAGCCACGTGATCAGTGCATGATCAGTCACGTGATCAGTGCATGATCAGTCACGTGATCAGTGCATGATCATGCACGTGATCAGTGCATGTCAGTCATGTATCAGTGCATGATAGCCCGTGATCAGTGCATGATCAGTCACGTGATCAGTGCATGATCAGCCACGTGATCAGTGCATGATAGCCACGTGATCAGTGCATGATCAGTCACGTGATCAGTGCATGATCAGCCACGTGATCAGTGCATGATAGCCACGTGATCAGTGCATGACACGTGATCAGTGCGATCAGCCACGTGATCAGTGCATGATAGCCACGTGATCAGTGCATGATCAGTCACGTGATCAGTGTATGATCAGCCACGTGAACAGTGCATGCTCAGTCACGTGATCAGGGCCTGCTGAGCTGCGTGATTACTGTCTGCTCATCTGCTTGACAATTGCCAGCTGAGCTGACGATTCCTGCCTGTCATCTGCTTGACAATTGCCAGCTGTGCTGCATAATTCCTGCCTGCTCATCACTTGATTATTGCCAGCTGAGCAGCATGATTTCTCAGAGCTGAGTTCCATGATTATTGCCTACTGATTTCTGCCTATCAGCTCTTTGTTCATTGCCTCCAGAGGCACATGATCAGTGTATGACACCAAACATGATCAGCACATGATCAGTCACATGATCAGTGCATGATCAGCCACGTGATCAGTGCATGATCAGTCACGTGATCAGTGCATGATCAGCCACGTGATCAGTGCATGATCAGTCATGATCAGTGCATGATAGCCCGTGATCAGTGCATGATCAGCCACGTGATCAGTGCATGATCAGTCACGTGATCAGTGCATGATCAGCCACGTGATCAGTGCATGATCAGTCACGTGATCAGTGCATGATAGCCACGTGATCAGTGCATGATCAGCCACGTGATCAGTGCATGATAGCCACGTGATCAGTGCATGATCAGTCACGTGATCAGTGCATGATCAGTCACGTGATATGTGTGATCAGCCACGTGATCAGTGCATGATGAGCCACGTGATCAGTGCATGATCAATTACGTGATCAGTGCATGATCAGTCACGTGACCAGTACATGGTTGCACGTGATCGTGCATGATCAGCCACGTGAGCAGAGCATGATAGCCACGTGATCAGTGCATGATCAGTCCGTGATCAGTACATGATCAGTCACGTGAACAGTGCATGATCATTTACGTGATCTGCATGATCAGTCACGTGACCAGTATATGGTAGCTACGTGATCATTCCATGACGAGCCACGTGATCAGTGCATGATAGCCACGTGATGTGCATGATCAGTTACGTGATCAGAGTATGATCAGCCACGTGATCAGTGCATGAGTGCCACGTGATCAGTGCATGATAGTCACGTGACAGTGTGTGATCAGCCACGTGACAGTGCATGATCAGCCACGTGATCAGTGCATGATAGCCACGTGATCAGTGCATGATCAGTTACGTTAGAAGTGTATGATCAGCCACGTGATCAGTGCATGATATCCAAGTGATCAGTGCATGATCAATCACGTGATCAGTGTATGATCAGCCACGTGAACAGTGCATGCTCAGTCACGTGATCAGGGCCTGCTGAGCTGCGTGATTACTGTCTGCTCATCTGCTTGACAATTGCCAGCTGAGCTGCACGATTCCTGCCTGTCATCTGCTTGACAATTGCCAGCTGTGCTGCGTAATTCCTGCCTGCTCAGCTGCTTGATTATTGCCAGCTGAGCAGCATGATTCCTCACAGCTGAGTTCCATGATTATTGCCTGCTGACTGATTCGTGCCTACTCAGCTCTTTGTTCATTGCCTCCAGAGGCACATGATCAGTGTATGATAGCAAACATGATCAGTGCATGATCAGTCACATGATCAGTGCATGATAAGCCACGTGATCAGTGCATGATCAGTCACGTGATCAGTGCATGATCAGTCACGTGATCAGTGCATGATAGCTGCGTGATCAGTGCATGATCAGCCACGTGATCAGTGCATGATAGCCACGTGATCAGTGCATGATAGCCACGTGATCAGTGCATGATCAGTCACGTGATCAGTGCATGATCAGCCACGTGATCAGTGCATGATAGCCACGTGATCAGTGCATGATAGCCACGTGATCAGTGCATGATCAGTCACGTGATCAGTGCATGATCAGCCACGTGATCAGTGCATGATCAGCCACGTGATCAGTGCATGATCAGCCACGTGATCAGTGCATGATCAGCCACGTGATCAGTGCATGATCAGTCACGTGATCAGTGCATGATCAGCCACGTGATCAGTGCATGATAGCCACGTGATCAGTGCATGATCAGTCACGTGATCAGTGCATGATCAGTCACGTGATCAGTGCATGATCAGCCACGTGATCAGTGCATGATCAGCCACGTGATCAGTGCATGATCAATTACGTGATCAGTGCATGATCAGTCACGTGACCAGTACATGGTAGCTACGTGATCGTGCATGATCAGCCACGTGATCAGTGCATGATAGCCACGTGATCAGTGCATGATCAGTCACGTGATCAGTGCATGATCAGTCACGTGATCAGTGCATGATCAGTCACGTGATCAGTGCATGATCAGCCACGTGATCAGTGCATGTCAGTCATGTATCAGTGCATGATAGCCCGTGATCAGTGCATGATCAGCCCGTGATCAGTGCATGATCAGCCACGTGATCAGTGCATGATCAGCCACGTGATCAGTGCATGATCAGCCACATGATCAGTGCATGATCATCACGTGATCAGTGTATGATCAGCCACGTGAACAGTGCATGCTCAGTCACGTGATCAGTGCCTGCTGAGCTGCGTGATTACTGTCTGCTCATCTGCTTGACAATTGCCAGCTGAGCTGCACGATTCCTGCCTGTCATCTGCTTGACAATTGCCACCTGTGCTGCGTAATTCCTGCCTGCTCATCTACTTGATTATTGCCAGCTGAGCAGCATGATTCTCACAGCTGAGTTCCATGATTATAGCCTGCTGACTGATTCCTGCCTACTCAGCTCTATGTTCATTGCCTCCAGAGGCACATGATCAGTGTGTGACACCAAACATGATCAGCGCATGATCAGTCACATGATCAGTGCATGATAAGCCACGTGATCAGTGCATGATCAGTCATGTGATCAGTGCATGATCAGTCATGTGACCAGTGCATGGTAGCCACGTGATCATTGCATGATCAGCCACGTGATCAGTGCATGATAGCCACGTGATCAGTGCATGATCAGTCACGTGATCAGTGCATGATCAGTCACGTGATCAGTGCATGATCAGTCACGTGATCAGTGCATGATAGCCACGTGATCAGTGCATGATCAGTCACGTGATCAGTGTGATCAGCCACGTGATCAGTGCATGATAGCCACGTGATCAGTGCATGATCAGTCACGTGATCAGTGCATGATCATTCACGTGATAGTGCATGATCAGCCACGGATCAGTGCATGATCAGCCACGTGATCAGTGCATGATCAGTCACGTGATCAGTGCATGATCAGTCACGTGATCAGTGCATGATCAGTCACGTGATCAGTGCATGATAGCCACGTGATCAGTGCATGATCAGTCACGTGATCATGCATGATCAGCCACGTGATCAGTGCATGATAGCCACGTGATCAGTGCATGATCAGTCACGTGATCAGTGCATGATCAGTCACGATAGTGTGTGATCAGCCACGTGATCAGTGCATGATCAGCCACGTGATCAGTGCATGATCAATCACGTGATCAGTGCATGATCAGTCACGTGATCAGTGCATGATCAGTCACGTGATCAGTGCATGATAGCCACGTGATCAGTGCATGATCAGCCACGTGATCAGTGCATGATAGCCACGTGATCAGTGCATGATCAGTCACGTGATCAGTGCATGATCAGTCATGACCAGTACATGGTAGCTACGTGATCATGCATGATCAGCCACGTGATCAGTGCATGATAGCCACGTGATCAGTGCATGATCAGTCACGTGATCAGTGCATGATCAGTCACGTGATCAGTGCATGATCAGCCACGTGATCAGTGCATGATCAGTCACGTGATCAGTGCATGATCAGCCACGTGATCAGTGCATGATAGCCACGTGATCAGTGCATGATCAGTCACGTGAGCAGTGCATGATCAGCCACGTGATCAGTGCATGATCAGTCACGTGATCAGTGTATGATCAGCCACGTGATCAGTGCATGATGCCACGTGATCAGTGCATGATCAGTCACGTGATCAGTGTGTGATCAGCCACGTGAACAGTGCATGTTCAGCCACGTGATCAGTGCATGATAGCCACGTGATCAGTGCATGATCAGTTACGTGAGCAGTGTATGATCAGCCACGTGATCAGTGCATGGTCAGACACGTGAACAGTGTATGATCAGCCACGTGATCAGTGCATGATATCCAAGTGATCAGTGCATGATCAATCACGTGATCAGTGTATGATCAGCCACGTGAACAGTGCATGCTCAGTCACGTGATCTGGGCCTGCTGAGCTGCGTGATTACTGTCTGCTCATCTGCTTGACAATTGCCAGCTGAGCTGCACGATTCCTGCCTGTCATCTGCTTGACAATTGCCAGCTGTGCTGCGTAATTCCTGCCTGCTCAGCTGCTTGATTATTGCCAGCTGAGCAGCATGATTCCTCACACTGAGTTCCATGATTATTGCCTGCTGACTGTTTGATTCGTGCCTACTCAGCTCTTTGTTTATTGCCTCCAGAGGCACATGATCAGTGTATGATAGCAAACATGATCAGCGCATGATCAGTCACATGATCAGCGCCATTAAGTCACGTGATCACTACATGATAGTCATGTGATCAGTCCATGCTCAGTCACGGTATCAGTGCATGATCAGCCACGTGATCAGTGCATGATCTGTCACATGATTAGTGTATGATCATCCACGTGATCAGTGCATGGGCAGTCATGTGATCAGTGCATGATATAGACGTGATCAGTGCATGATCAGTCTCGTGATCAGTGCATGATAGCCACGTGATCAGTGCATGATCAGTCACCTGATGGGTGTATGATCATTCACGTGACCTGTACATGGTAGCTACATGATCATTGCATGATCAGCCACGTGAGTAGTGCATGATAGCCACGTGATCACTGCATGATCAGTCACGTGATCAGTGCATGATCAGTCATGTGACCAGTACATGGTAGCTGCGTGATCATGCATGATCAGCCACGTGAGCAGTGCATGATAGCCACGTGATCAGTGCATGATCAGACACGTGATCAGTGCATGATCAGTCACGTGATCAGTGCATGATCAGCCACGTGATCAGTGCATGATCAGCCACGTGATCAGTGCATGTCAGCCACGTGATCAGTGCATGATCAGTCACGTGATCAGTGCATGATCAGCCACGTGATCAGTGCATGATCAGCCACGTGATCAGTGCATGATCAGTCACGTGATCAGTGCATGATCAGTCACGTGATCAGTGCATGATCAGCCACGTGATCAGTGCATGATCAGCCACGTGATCAGTGCATGATCAGTCACGTGATCAGTGCATGATCAGTCACGTGATCAGTGCATGATAGCCACGTGATCAGTGCATGATCAGCCACGTGATCAGTGCATGATAGCCACGTGATCAGTGCATGATCAGCCACGTGATCAGTGCATGATCAGTCGTGATCAGTGCATGATCAGCCACGTGATCAGTGCATGATCAGCCACGTGATCAGTGCATGATCAGCCACGTGATCAGTGCATGATCAGTCACGTGATCAGTGTATGATCAGCCACGTGAACAGTGCATGCTCAGTCACGTGATCAGGGCCTGCTGAGCTGCGTGATTACTGTCTGCTCATCTGCTTGACAATTGCCAGCTGAGCTGCACGATTCCTGCCTGTCATCTGCTTGACAATTGCCAGCTGTGCTGCGTAATTCCTGCCTGCTCAGCTGCTTGATTATTGCCAGCTGAGCAGCATGATTTCTCACAGCTGAGTTCCATGATTATTGCCTGCTGACTGATTCGTGCCTACTCAGCTCTTTGTTCATTGCCTCCAGAGGCACATGATCAGTGTATGACACCAAACATGATCAGCATGATCAGTCACATGATCAGTGCATGATAAGCCACGTGATCAGTGCATGATCAGTCATGTGATCAGTGCATGATCAGTCACGTGATCAGTGCATGATAGCCACGTGATCAGTGCATGATCAGCCACGTGATCAGTGCATGATCAGTCACGTGATCAGTGCATGATCAGTCACGTGATCAGTGCATGATCAGCCACGTGATCAGTGCATGATAGCCACGTGATCAGTGCATGATAGCCACGTGATCAGTGCATGATCAGTCACGTGATCAGTGCATGATCAGTCACGTGATACGTGCATGATCAGCCACGTGATCAGTGCATGATCAGCCACGTGATCAGTGCATGATCAGCCACGTGATCAGTGCATGATCAGTCACGTGATCAGTGCATGATAGCCACGTGATCAGTGCATGATCAGCCACGTGATCAGTGCATGATAGCCACGTGATCAGTGCATGATCAGTCACGTGATCAGTGCATGATCAGTCACGTGATCAGTGCATGATCAGCCACGTGATCAGTGCATGATCAGCCACGTGATCAGTGCATGATCAGCCACGTGATCAGTGCATGATCAGCCACGTGATCAGTGCATGATCAGTCACGTGATCAGTACATGATCAGTCACGTGAACAGTGCATGATCATTTACGTGATCAGTGCATGATCAGTCACGTGACCAGTATATGGTAGCTACGTGATCATTCCATGACGAGCCACGTGAGCAGTGCATGATAGCCACGTGATGTGTGCATGATGAGTTACGTGAGCAGAGTATGATCAGCCACGTGATCAGTGCATGAGTGCCACGTGATCAGTGCATGATATGTCACGTGACAGGTGTGTGATCAGCCACGTGAACAGTGCATGTTCAGCCACGTGATCAGTGCATGATAGCCACGTGATCAGTGCATGATCAGTTACGTGAGCAGTGTATGATCAGCCACGTGATCAGTGCATGGTCAGACACGTGAACAGTGTATGATCAGCCACGTGATCAGTGCATGATATCCAAGTGATCAGTGCATGATCAATCACGTGATCAGTGTATGATCAGCCACGTGAACAGTGCATGCTCAGTCACGTGATCAGGGCCTGCTGAGCTGCGTGATTACTGTCTGCTCATCTGCTTGACAATTGCCAGCTGAGCTGCACGATTCCTGCCTGTCATCTGCTTGACAATTGCCAGCTGTGCTGCGTAATTCCTGCCTGCTCAGCTGCTTGATTATTGCCAGCTGAGCAGCATGATTCCTCACACTGAGTTCCATGATTATTGCCTGCTGACTGTTTGATTCGTGCCTACTCAGCTCTTTGTTTATTGCCTCCAGAGGCACATGATCAGTGTATGATAGCAAACATGATCAGCGCATGATCAGTCACATGATCAGCGCCATTAAGTCACGTGATCACTACATGATAGTCATGTGATCAGTCCATGCTCAGTCACGGTATCAGTGCATGATCAGCCACGTGATCAGTGCATGATCTGTCACATGATCAGTGTATGATCAGCCACGTGATCAGTGCATGATCAGTCACGTGATCAGTGCATGATCATTCACGTGATCAGTGCATGGTAGCTACGTGATCAGTGCATGATCAGCCACGTGATCAGTGCATGATAGCCACGTGATCAGTGCATGATCAGTCACGTGATCAGTGCATGATCAGTCACGTGACCAGTACATGGTAGCTGCGTGATCATGCATGATCAGCCACGTGAGCAGTGCATGATAGCCACGTGATCAGTGCATGATCAGTCACGTGATCAGTGCATGATCAGTCACGTGATCAGTGCATGATCAGCCACGTGATCAGTGCATGATCAGCCACGTGATCAGTGCATGTCAGCCACGTGATCAGTGCATGATAGCCACGTGATCAGTGCATGATCAGTCACGTGATCAGTGCATGATCAGTCACGTGATCAGTGTATGATCAGCCACGTGATCAGTGCATGATCAGTCACGTGATCAGGGCCTGCTGAGCTGCGTGATTACTGTCTGCTCATCTGCTTGACAATTGCCAGCTGAGCTGCATGATTCCTGCCTGTCATCTGCTTGACAATTGCCACCTGTGCTGCGTAATTCCTGCCTGCTCATCTACTTGATTATTGCCAGCTGAGCAGCATGATTTCTCAGAGCTGAGTTCCATGATTATAGCCTGCTGACTGATTCGTGCCTACTCAGCTCTATGTTCATTGCCTCCAGAGGCACATGATCAGTGTGTGACACCAAACATGATCAGCACATGATCAGTCACATGATCATATGCATGATCAGCCACGTGATCAGTGCATGATCAATTACGTGATCAGTGCATGATCAGTCACGTGACCAGTACATGGTAGCTGCGTGATCATTGCATGATCAGCCACGTGAGCAGTGCATGATAGCCACGTGATCAGTGCATGATCAGTCACGTGATCAGTGCATGATCAGTCACGTGATCAGTGCATGATCAGTTACGTGATCAGTGCATGATCAGTCACGTGACCAGTGCATGGTAGCTACGTGATCAGTGCATGATCAGCCACGTGATCAGTGCATGATAGCCACGTGATCAGTGCATGATCAGTCACGTGATCAGTGCATGATCAGTCACGTGATAGTGCATGATCAGCCACGTGATCAGTGCATGATCAGCCACGTGATCAGTGCATGATAGCCACGTGATCAGTGCATGATCAGTCACGTGATCAGTGCATGATCAGCCACGTGATCAGTGCATGATCAGCCACGTGATCAGTGCATGATAGCCACGTGATCAGTGCATGATCATTCACGTGATCAGTGCATGATCAGTCACGTGATCAGTGTATGATCAGCCACGGATCAGTGCGATGAGCCACGTGATCAGTGCATGATCAATTACGTGATCAGTGCATGATCAGTCACGTGATCAGTGCATGATAGCTACGTGATCAGTGCATGATCAGCCACGTGATCAGTGCATGATAGCCACGTGATCAGTGCATGATCAGCCA
This sequence comes from Bos javanicus, assembly GCF_032452875.1. Classification (NCBI taxonomy): domain Eukaryota; kingdom Metazoa; phylum Chordata; class Mammalia; order Artiodactyla; family Bovidae; genus Bos; species Bos javanicus. The sequence goes on along the minus strand of NW_026894445.1, from coordinate 110,598 downwards.
CGTGATCAGTGCATGATCAGCCACGTGATCAGTGCATGATCAGTCACGTGATCATGCATGATCAGCCACGTGATCAGTGCATGATCAGCCACGTGATCAGTGCATGATCAGCCACGTGATCAGTGCATGATCAGTCACGTGATCAGTGCATGATCAGTCACGTGATCAGTACATGATAGCTACGTGATCAGTGCATGATCAGCCACGTGATCAGTGCATGATAGCCACGTGATCAGTGCATGATCAGTCACGTGATCAGTGCATGATCAGTCACGTGACCAGTACATGGTAGCACGTGATCATGCATGATCAGCCACGTGATCAGTGCATGATAGCCACGTGATCAGTGCATGATCAGTCACGTGATCAGTGCATGATCAGCCACGTGATCAGTGCATGATCAGCCACGTGATCAGTGCATGATCAGCCACGTGATCAGTGCATGATCAGTCACGTGATCAGTGCATGATCAGCCACGTGATCAGTGCATGATCAGCCACGTGATCAGTGCATGATAGCCACGTGATCAGTGCATGATCAGTCACGTGATCAGTGCATGATCAGTCACGTGATCACGTGTGATCAGCCACGTGATCAGTGCATGATCAGCCACGTGATCAGTGCATGATCAGCCACGTGATCAGTGCATGATCAGTCACGTGATCAGTGCATGGTAGCTACGTGATCAGTGCATGATCAGCCACGTGATCAGTGCATGATAGCCACGTGATCAGTGCATGATAGCCACGTGATCAGTGCATGAGAGTCACGTGATCAGTGCATGATCAGTCACGTGATACATGTGTGATCAGCCACGTGATCAGTGCATGATGAGCCACGTGATCAGTGCATGATCAATTACGTGATCAGTGCATGATCAGTCACGTGACCAGTACATGGTTGCTACGTGATCATTGCATGATCAGCCACGTGAGCAGTGCATGATAGCCACGTGATCAGTGCATGATCAGTCACGTGATCAGTGCATGATCATTCACGTGATCAGTGCATGATCAGTCACGTGATCAGTATATGGTAGCTACGTGATCATTCCATGATCAGCCACGTGAGCAGTGCATGATAGCCACGTGATGTGTGCATGATCAGTTACGTGAGCAGAGTATGATCAGCCACGTGATCAGTGCATGAGTGCCACGTGATCAGTGCATGATATGTCACGTGACAGTGTGTGATCAGCCACGTGAACAGTGCATGTCAGCCACGTGATCAGTGCATGATCAGCCACGTGATCAGTGTATGATCAGCCACGTGATCAGTGCATGATCAGCCACGTGATCAGTGCATGATCAGTCACGTGATCAGTGCATGATCAGTCACGTGATCAGTGTGTGATCAGCCACGTGAACAGTGCATGCTCAGTCACGTGATCAGGGCCTGCTGAGCTGCGTGATTACTGTCTGCTCATCTGCTTGACAATTGCCAGCTGAGCTGCACGATTCCTGCCTGTCATCTGCTTGACAATTGCCAGCTGTGCTGCGTAATTCCTGCCTGCTCATCTGCTTGATTATTGCCAGCTGAGCAGCATGATTCCTCAGAGCTGAGTTCCATGATTATAGCCTGCTGACTGATTCGTGCCTACTCAGCTCTTTGTTCATTGCCTCCAGAGGCACATGATCAGTGTATGATAGCAAACATGATCAGTGCATGATCAGTCACATGATCAGTGCATGATAAGCCACGTGATCAGTGCATGATCAGTCATGTGATCAGTGCATGATCAGTCATGTGATCAGTACATGGTAGCCACGTGATCAGTGCATGATCAGCCACGTGATCAGTGCATGATAGCCACGTGATCAGTGCATGATCAGTCACGTGATCAGTGCATGATCAGTCACGTGATCAGTGCATGATCAGTCACGTGATCAGTGCATGATAGCCACGTGATCAGTGCATGATCAGCCACGTGATCAGTGCATGATAGCCACGTGATCAGTGCATGATAGCCACGTGATCAGTGCATGATCAGTCACGTGATAGTGCATGATCAGCCACGTGATCAGTGCATGATCAGCCACGTGATCAGTGCATGATCAGCCACGTGATCAGTGCATGATCAGTCACGTGATCAGTGCATGATCAGTCACGTGATCAGTGCATGATCAGCCACGTGATCAGTGCATGATCAGCCACGTGATCAGTGCATGATCAGCCACGTGATCAGTGCATGATCAGTCACGTGATCAGTGCATGGTAGCTACGTGATCAGTGCATGATCAGCCACGTGATCAGTGCATGATAGCCACGTGATCAGTGCATGATAGCCACGTGATCAGTGCATGAGAGTCACGTGATCAGTGCATGATCAGTCACGTGATACATGTGTGATCAGCCACGTGATCAGTGCATGATGAGCCACGTGATCAGTGCATGATCAATTACGTGATCAGTGCATGATCAGTCACGTGACCAGTACATGGTTGCTACGTGATCAGTGCATGATCAGCCACGTGATCAGTGCATGATAGCCACGTGATCAGTGCATGATCAGTCACGTGAACAGTGCATGATCATTTACGTGATCTGTGCATGATCAGTCACGTGACCAGTATATGGTAGCTACGTGATCATTCCATGATCAGCCACGTGAGCAGTGCATGATAGCCACGTGATGTGTGCATGATCAGTTACGTGAGCAGAGTATGATCAGCCACGTGATCAGTGCATGAGTGCCACGTGATCAGTGCATGATATGTCACGTGACAGGTGTGTGATCAGCCACGTGAACAGTGCATGTTCAGACACGTGATCAGTGCATGATCAGGCACGTGATCAGTGTATGATCAGCCACGTGATCAGTGCATGATCAGCCACGTGATCAGTGCATGATCAGTCACGTGATCAGTGCATGATCAGTCACGTGATCAGTGTTTGATCAGCCACGTGAACAGTGCATGCTCAGTCACGTGATCAGGGCCTGCTGAGCTGCGTGATTACTGTCTGCTCATCTGCTTGACAATTGCCAGCTGAGCTGCACGATTCCTGCCTGTCATCTGCTTGACAATTGCCAGCTGTGCTGCGTAATTCCTGCCTGCTCAGCTGCTTGATTATTGCCAGCTGAGCAGCATGATTCCTCACAGCTGAGTTCCATGATTATTGCCTGCTGACTGATTCGTGCCTACTCAGCTCTTTGTTTATTGCCTCCAGAGGCACATGATCAGTGTATGATAGCAAACATGATCAGTGCATGATCAGTCACATGATCAGTGCATGATAAGTCACGTGATCAGTGCATGATCAGTCATGTGATCAGTGCATGATCAGTCATGTGATCAGTGCATGATAGCCACGTGATCAGTGCATGATCAGCCACGTGATCAGTGCATGATAGCCACGTGATCAGTGCATGATCAGTCACGTGATCAGTGCATGATCAGTCACGTGATCAGTGCATGATCAGTCACGTGATCAGTGCATGATAGCCACGTGATCAGTGCATGATCAGCCACGTGATCAGTGCATGATAGCCACGTGATCAGTGCATGATAGCCACGTGATCAGTGCATGATCAGTCACGTGATAGTGTATGATCAGCCACGTGATCAGTGCATGATCAGCCACGTGATCAGTGCATGATAGCCACGTGATCAGTGCATGATCAGTCACGTGATCAGTGCATGATCAGTCACGTGATAGTGCATGATCAGCCACGTGATCAGTGCATGATCAGCCACGTGATCAGTGCATGATCAATTACGTGATCAGTGCATGATCAGTCACGTGATCAGTGCATGATAGCTACGTGATCAGTGCATGATCAGCCACGTGATCAGTGCATGATAGCCACGTGATCAGTGCATGATAGCCACGTGATCAGTGCATGAGAGTCACGTGATCAGTGCATGATCAGTCACGTGATACATGTGTGATCAGCCACGTGATCAGTGCATGATGAGCCACGTGATCAGTGCAGGATCAATTACGTGATCAGTGCATGATCAGTCACGTGACCAGTACATGGTTGCTACGTGATCATTGCATGATCAGCCACGTGAGCAGTGCATGATAGCCACGTGATCAGTGCATGATCAGTCACGTGATCAGTGCATGATCATTTACGTGATCTGTGCATGATCAGTCACGTGACCAGTATATGGTAGCTACGTGATCATTCCATGATCAGCCACGTGAGCAGTGCATGATAGCCACGTGATGTGTGCATGATCAGTTACGTGAGCAGAGTATGATCAGCCACGTGATCAGTGCATGAGTGCCACGTGATCAGTGCATGATATGTCACGTGACAGGTGTGTGATCAGCCACGTGAACAGTGCATGTTCAGCCACGTGATCAGTGCATGATCAGCCACGTGATCAGTGTATGATCAGCCACGTGATCAGTGCATGATCAGCCACGTGATCAGTGCATGATCAGTCACGTGATCAGTGCATGATCAGTCACGTGATCAGTGTGTGATCAGCCACGTGAACAGTGCATGCTCAGTCACGTGATCAGGGCCTGCTGAGCTGCGTGATTACTGTCTGCTCATCTGCTTGACAATTGCCAGCTGAGCTGCACGATTCCTGCCTGTCATCTGCTTGACAATTGCCAGCTGTGCTGCGTAATTCCTGCCTGCTCATCTGCTTGATTATTGCCAGCTGAGCAGCATGATTTCTCACAGCTGAGTTCCATGATTATTGCCTGCTGACTGATTCGTGCCTACTCAGCTCTTTGTTTATTGCCTCCAGAGGCACATGATCAGTGTATGATACCAAACATGATCAGCGCATGATCAGTCACATGATCAGTGCATGATAAGCCACGTGATCAGTGCATGATCAGTCATGTGATCAGTGCATGATCAGTCATGTGATCAGTGCATGATAGCCACGTGATCAGTGCATGATCAGCCACGTGATCAGTGCATGATAGCCACGTGATCAGTGCATGATCAGTCACGTGATCAGTGCATGATCAGTCACGTGATCAGTGCATGATCAGTCACGTGATCAGTGCATGGTAGCTACGTGATCAGTGCATGATCAGCCACGTGATCAGTGCATGATAGCCACGTGATCAGTGCATGATAGCCACGTGATCAGTGCATGATCAGTCACGTGATAGTGCATGATCAGCCACGTGATCAGTGCATGATATCCACGTGATCAGTGCATGATAGCCACGTGATCAGTGCATGATCAGTCACGTGATCAGTGCATGATCAGTCACGTGATAGTGTGATCAGCCACGTGATCAGTGCATGATGAGCCACGTGATCAGTGCATGATCAATCACGTGATCAGTGCATGATCAGTCACGTGATCAGTGCATGGTAGCACGTGATCAGTGCATGATCAGCCACGTGATCAGTGCATGATAGCCACGTGATCAGTGCATGATCAGCCACGTGATCAGTGCATGATCAGCCACGTGATCAGTGCATGATCAGTCACGTGATCAGTGTGATCAGCCACGTGATCAGTGCATGATAGCCACGTGATCAGTGCATGATAGCCACGTGATCAGTGCATGATCAGTCACGTGATCAGTGCATGATCAGTCACGTGATCAGTGCATGATCAGCCACGTGATCAGTGCATGATAGCCACGTGATCAGTGCATGATCAGTCACGTGATCAGTGCATGATCAGTCACGTGATCAGTGCATGATCAGCCACGTGATCAGTGCATGATCAGCCACGTGATCAGTGCATGATCAATTACGTGATCAGTGCATGATCAGCCACGTGATCAGTGCATGAGTGCCACGTGATCAGTGCATGATCAGTCACGTGATCAGTGCATGATCAGCCACGTGATCAGTGCATGATCAGCCACGTGATCAGTGCATGATAGCCACGTGATCAGTGCATGATCAGTCACGTGATCAGTGCATGATCAGCCACGTGATCAGTGCATGATATCCACGTGATCAGTGCATGATCAGTCACGTGATCAGTGCATGGTAGCTACGTGATCATTGCATGACAGCCACGTGATCAGTGCATGATAGCCACGTGATGTGTGCATGATCAGTCACGTGATCAGTGCATGATCAGCCACGTGATCAGTGCATGATGCCACGTGATCAGTGCATGATCAGTCACGTGATCAGTGTATGATCAGCCACGTGATCAGTGCATGATCAGCCACGTGATCAGTGCATGATAGCCACGTGATCAGTGCATGATCAGTTACGTGATCAGTGTATGATCAGCCACGTGAACAGTGCATGCTCAGTCACGTGATCAGGGCCTGCTGAGCTGCGTGATTACTGTCTGCTCATCTGCTTGACAATTGCCAGCTGAGCTGCACGATTCCTGCCTGTCATCTGCTTGACAATTGCCAGCTGTGCTGCGTAATTCCTGCCTGCTCAGCTGCTTGATTATTGCCAGCTGAGCAGCATGATTCCTCACACCTGAGTTCCATGATTATTGCCTGCTGACTGTTTGATTCGTGCCTACTCAGCTCTTTGTTTATTGCCTCCAGAGGCACATGATCAGTGTATGATAGCAAACATGATCAGCGCATGATCAGTCACATGATCAGTGCCATTAAGTCACGTGATCACTACATGATAGTCATGTGATCAGTCCATGCTCAGTCACGGTATCAGTGCATGATCAGCCACGTGATCAGTGCATGATCAGTCACGTGATCAGTGCATGATCAGCCACGTGATCAGTGCATGATCAGTCACGTGATCAGTGCATGATCAGTCACGTGACCAGTACATGGTAGCTACGTGATCATTGCATGATCAGCCACGTGAGTAGTGCATGATAGCCACGTGATCAGTGCATGATCAGTCACGTGATCAGTGCATGATCAGTCACGTGACCAGCATGGTAGCTGCGTGATCATGCATGATCAGCCACGTGAGCAGTGCATGATAGCCACGTGATCAGTGCATGATCAGCCACGTGATCAGTGCATGATCAGTCACGTGATCAGTGCATGATCAGCCACGTGATCAGTGCATGATCAGCCACGTGATCAGTGCATGTCAGCCACGTGATCAGTGCATGATCAGCCACGTGATCAGTGCATGATCAGTCACGTGATCAGTGCATGATCAGTCACGTGATCAGTGTGTGATCAGCCACGTGAACAGTGCATGCTCAGTCACGTGATCAGGGCCTGCTGAGCTGCGTGATTACTGTCTGCTCATCTGCTTGACAATTGCCAGCTGAGCTGCACGATTCCTGCCTGTCATCTGCTTGACAATTGCCAGCTGTGCTGCGTAATTCCTGCCTGCTCAGCTGCTTGATTATTGCCAGCTGAGCAGCATGATTTCTCACAGCTGAGTTCCATGATTATAGCCTGCTGACTGATTCGTGCCTACTCAGCTCTTTGTTCATTGCCTCCAGAGGCACATGATCAGTGTATGACACCAAACATGATCAGCACATGATCAGTCACATGATCAGTGCATGATAAGCCACGTGATCAGTGCATGATCAATTATGTGATCAGTGCATGATCAGTCATGTGACCAGTACATGGTAGCTGCGTGATCATTGCATGATCAGCCACGTGAGCAGTGCATGATAGCCACGTGATCAGTGCATGATCAGTCACGTGATCAGTGCATGATCAGTCACGTGATCAGTGCATGATCAGTTACGTGATCAGTGCATGATCAGTCACGTGACCAGTGCATGGTAGCACGTGATCATTGCATGATCAGCCACGTGATCAGTGCATGATAGCCACGTGATCAGTGCATGATAGTCACGTGATCAGTGCATGATCAGTCACGTGATAGTGCATGATCAGCCACGTGATCAGTGCATGATAGCCACGTGATCAGTGCATGATAGCCACGTGATCAGTGCATGATCAGTCACGTGATCAGTGCATGATCAGTCACGTGATCAGTGCATGATCAGCCACGTGATCAGTGCATGATGAGCCACGTGATCAGTGCATGATCAATCACGTGATCAGTGCATGATCAGTCACGTGACCAGTACATGATAGCTACGTGATCAGTGCATGATCAGCCACGTGATCAGTGCATGATAGCCACGTGATCAGTGCATGATCAGCCACGTGATCAGTGCATGATCAGCCACGTGATCAGTGCATGATCAGTCACGTGATCATGTGTGATCAGCCACGTGATCAGTGCATGATGAGCCACGTGATCAGTGCATGATCAATTACGTGATCAGTGCATGATCAGTCACGTGACCAGTACATGGTAGCTACGTGATCATTGCATGATCAGCCACGTGAGCAGTGCATGATAGCCACGTGATCAGTGCATGATCAGTCACGTGATCAGTGCATGATCAGTCACGTGATCAGTGCATGATCATTCACGTGATCAGTGCATGATCAGTCACGTGAGCAGTATATGAAGCCACGTGATCAGTGCATGACAGCCACGTGATCAGTGCATGATAGCCACGTGATGTGCATGATCAGTTACGTGATCAGTGTATGATCAGCCACGTGATCAGTGCATGATAGCCACGTGATCAGTGCATGATCATCACGTGATCAGTGCATGATCAGCCACGTGATCAGTGCATGATCAGTCACGTGATCAGTGCATGATGAGCTGCGTGATTACTGTCTGCTCATCTGCGTGATCATTGCCAGCTGAGCTGCATGATTCTGCCTGTCATCTGCTTGACAATTGCCAGCTGAGCTGCATGATTCCTGCCTGTCATCTGCTTGACAATTGCCAGCTGTGCTGCGTAATTCCTGCCTACTCATCTGCTTGATTATTGCCAGCTGAGCAGCATGATTCCTCACACCTGAGTTCCATGATTATTGCCTGCTGACTGTTTGATTCGTGCCTACTCAGCTCTTTGTTTATTGCCTCCAGAGGCACATGATCAGTGTATGACAGCAAACATGATCAGTGCATGATCAGTCACATGATCAGTGCCATTAAGTCACGTGATCACTACATGATAGTCATGTGATCAGTCCATGCTCAGTCACGGTATCAGTGCATGATCAGCCACGTGATCAGTGCATGATCAGCCACGTGATCAGTGCATGATAGCCATGTGATCAGTGCATGATCAGTCACGTGATCAGTGCATGATCAGGCACGTGATCAGTGCATGATCAGCCACGTGATCAGTGCATGATCAGTCACGTGATACATGTGTGATCAGCCACGTGATCAGTGCATGATGAGCCACGTGATCAGTGCATGATCAATTACGTGATCAGTGCATGATCAGTCACGTGACCAGTACATGGTTGCTACGTGATCATTGCATGATCAGCCACGTGAGCAGTGCATGATAGCCACGTGATCAGTGCATGATCAGTCACGTGATCAGTGCATGATCAGTCACGTGAACAGTGCATGATCATTCACGTGATCAGTGCATGATCAGTCACGTGACCAGTATATGGTAGCTACGTGATCATTGCATGATCAGCCACGTGAGCAGTGCATGATAGCCACGTGATGTGCATGATCAGTTACGTGAGCAGTGTATGATCAGCCACGTGATCAGTGCATGAGTGCCACGTGATCAGTGCATGATATGTCACGTGACAGTGTGTGATCAGCCACGTGATCAGTGCATGATCAGCCACGTGATCAGTGCATGATAGCCACGTGATCAGTGCATGATAGCCACGTGATCAGTGCATGATCAGTTACATGAGCAGTGTATGATCAGCCACGTGATCAGTGCATGGTCAGACACGTGAACAGTGTATGATCAGCCACGTGATCAGTGCATGATATCCACGTGATCAGTGCATGATCATCACGTGATCAGTGTATGATCAGCCACGTGAACAGTGCATGCTCAGTCACGTGATCAGGGCCTGCTGAGCTGCGTGATTACTGTCTGCTCATCTGCTTGACAATTGCCAGCTGAGCTGCACGATTCCTGCCTGTCATCTGCTTGACAATTGCCAGCTGTGCTGCGTAATTCCTGCCTGCTCAGCTACTTGATTATTGCCAGCTGAGCAGCATGATTCCTCACACCTGAGTTCCATGATTATTGCCTGCTGACTGTTTGATTCGTGCCTACTCAGCTCTTTGTTTATTGCCTCCAGAGGCACATGATCAGTGTATGATAGCAAACATGATCAGCGCATGATCAGTCACATGATCAGCGCCATTAAGTCACGTGATCACTACATGATAGTCATGTGATCAGTCCATGCTCAGTCACGGTATCAGTGCATGATCAGCCACGTGATCAGTGCATGATCAGCCAGGTGATCAGTGCATGATAGCCATGTGATCAGTGCATGATTAGTCACGTGATCAGTGCATGATCAGTCACGTGATCAGTGCATGATCAGCCACGTGATCAGTGCATGATCAGTCACCTGATGGGTGTATGATCAGTCACGTGACCTGTACATGGTAGCTACGTGATCATTGCATGATCAGCCACGTGAGCAGTGCATGATAGCCACGTGATCAGTGCATGATCAGACACGTGATCAGTGCATGATCAGTCACGTGATCAGTGCATGATCAGCCACGTGATCAGTGCATGATCAGCCACGTGATCAGTGCATGATCAGCCACGTGATCAGTGCATGATCAGCCACGTGATCAGTGCATGATCAGTCACGTGATCAGTGCATGATCAGTCACGTGATCAGTGTATGATCAGCCACGTGATCAGTGCATGATCAGTCACGTGATCAGTGCCTGCTGAGCTGCGTGATTACTGTCTGCTCATCTGCTTGACAATTGCCAGCTGAGCTGCATGATTCCTGCCTGTCATCTGCTTGACAATTGCCACCTGTGCTGCGTAATTCCTGCCTGCTCAGCTACTTGATTATTGCCAGCTGAGCAGCATGATTTCTCAGAGCTGAGTTCCATGATTATAGCCTGCTGACTGATTCGTGCCTACTCAGCTCTTTGTTCATTGCCTCCAGAGGCACATGATCAGTGTGTGACACCAAACATGATCAGTGCATGATCAGTCACATGATCAGTGCATGATAAGCCACGTGATCAGTGCATGATCAGTCACGTGATCAGTGCATGATCAGTCACGTGATCAGTGCATGGTAGCTGCGTGATCAGTGCATGATCAGCCACGTGATCAGTGCATGATAGCCACGTGATCAGTGCATGATCAGTCACGTGATCAGTGCATGATCAGTCACGTGATCAGTGCATGATCAGTCACGTGATCAGTGCATGATCAGTCACGTGATCAGTGCATGGTAGCTACGTGATCAGTGCATGATCAGCCACGTGATCAGTGCATGATAGCCACGTGATCAGTGCATGATCAGTCACGTGATCAGTGCATGATCAGTCACGTGATAGTGCATGATCAGCCACGTGATCAGTGCATGTCAGCCACGTGATCAGTGCATGATAGCCACGTGATCAGTGCATGATCAGTCACGTGATCAGTGCATGATCAGTCACGTGATCAGTGTGATCAGCCACGTGATCAGTGCATGATCAGCCACGTGATCAGTGCATGATCAATTACGTGATCAGTGCATGATCAGTCACGTGATCAGTGCATGATAGCACGTGATCAGTGCATGATCAGCCACGTGATCAGTGCATGATAGCCACGTGATCAGTGCATGATAGCCACGTGATCAGTGCATGAGTGCCACGTGATCAGTGCATGATCAGTCACGTGATCATGTGATCAGCCACGTGATCAGTGCATGATGAGCCACGTGATCAGTGCATGATCAATTACGTGATCAGTGCATGATCAGTCACGTGACCAGTACATGGTTGCAACGTGATCAGTGCATGATCAGCCACGTGATCAGTGCATGATAGCCACGTGATCAGTGCATGATCAGTCACGTGATCAGTGCATGATCAGTCACGTGAACAGTGCATGATCATTCACGTGATCAGTGCATGATCAGTCACGTGACCAGTATATGGTAGCTACGTGATCATTCCATGATCAGCCACGTGATCAGTGCATGATAGCCACGTGATCAGTGCATGATCAGTTACGTGATCAGTGTATGATCAGCCACGTGATCAGTGCATGAGTGCCACGTGATCAGTGCATGATAGTCACGTGACAGTGTGTGATCAGCCACGTGATCAGTGCATGATCAGCCACGTGATCAGTGCATGATATCCACGTGATCACTGCATGATCAGTCACGTGATCAGTGCATGATCAGTCATGTGACCAGTACATGGTAGCTGTGTGATCATCGCATGATCAGCCACGTGAGCAGTGCATGATAGCCACGTGATCAGTGAATGATCAGACACCAGATCAGTGCATGATCAGTCACGTGATCAGTGCATGATCAGCCACGGGATCAGTGCATGACCAGGCACATGATCAGTGTATGTCCAGCCAAGTGATCAGTGCATGATAGCCACGTGATCAGTGCATGATCAATCACATGATCAGTGCATGATCAGTCACGTGATAGGTGTGTGATCAGCCACGTGAACAGTGCATGCTCAGTCACGTGATCAGGGCCTGCTGAGCTGCGTGATTACTGTCTGCTCATCTCCTTGACAATTGCCACCTGTGCTGCGTAATTCCTGCCTGCTCATCTACTTGATTATTGCGAGCAGAGCAGCATGATTTCTCAGAGGTGAGTTCCATGATTATAGCCTGCTGACTGATTCCTGCCTACTCAGCTCTATGTTCATTGCCTCCAGAGGCACATGATCAGTGTGTGACACCAAACATGATCAGCACACGAGCAGTCAAATAATATATGCATGATAAGCCAGGTGATCAGTGCATGATCAATTATGTGATCAGTGCATGATCAGTCATGTGACCAGTACATGGTAGCTGCGTGATCATTGCGTGATCAGCCACGTGAGCAGTGCATGATAGCCACGTGATCAGTGCATGATCAATCACGTGATCTGTGCATGATCAGTCACGGGATCAGTGCATGATCAATTACCTGATCAGTGCATGATCAGTCACGTGACCAGTGCATGGTAGCTACGTGATCATTGCATGATCAGCCACGTGATCAGTGCATGATAGCCACGTGATCAGTGCATGATCAATTACCTGATCAGTGCATGATAGTCACGTGATCACTGCATGATAAGTCACGTGATACGTGCATGATCAGCCACGTGATCAGTGCATGTTATCCACGTGATCAGTGCAGGATAGCCACGTGATTACTTCATGATTATTTACGTGATCTGTACATGATCAGTCACGTGATTCGTGTGTGATCAGCCACCGGATAAGTGCGTGATGAGCCATGTGATCAGTGCAGGATAAATTACGTGATCAGTGCATGATCAGTCACATGACCAGTACATGGTAGCTACGTGATCATTGCGTGATCAGCCACGTGATCAGTGCATGATAGCTACGTGATCAGTGCATGATAGCCACGTGATCACTTCATGATTATTTAGGTGATCTGTACATGATCAGTCACGTGATACGTGTGATCAGCCACGTGATCAGTGCATGTTATCCACGTGATCAGTGCAGGATAGCCACGTGATCACTTCATGATTATTTAGGTGATCTGTACATGATCTGTCACGTGATACGTGTGTGATCAGCCACCGATCAGTGCGTGATGAGCCATGTGATCAGTGCAGATCAATTACGTGATCAGTGCATGATCAGTCACATGACCAGTACATGGTAGCTACGTGTTCATTGCGTGATCAGCCACGTGATCAGTGCATGATAGCTACGTGATCAGTGCATGAGAGCCACATGATCAGTGCATGAGAGTCACGTGATCAGTGCATGATCAGTCACGTGATACATGTGTGATCAGCCACGTGATCAGTGCACGATGAGCCACGTCATCAGTGCAGGATCAATTACGTGATCAGTGCATGATCATTCACGTTACCAGTACATGGTTACTACGTGATCCTTGCATGATCAGCCACGTGAGCAGAGCCTGATAGCCACGTGATCAGTGCATGATCAGTCACGTGATCAGTACATGATCAGTCACTTGAACAGTGCATGATCATTGACGGATCTGTGCATGATCAGTCACGTGACCAGTATATGGTAGCTACGTGATCATTCCATGATGAGCCACGTGAGCAGTGCATGATAGCCACGTGATGTGTGCATGATCAGTTACGTGAGCAGAGTATGATCAGCCACGTGATCAGTGCATGAGTGCCACGTGATCAGTGCATCATATGTCACGTGACAGGTGTGTGATCAGCCACGTGAACAGTGCATGTTCAGCCACGTGATCAGTGCATGATAGCCACGTGATCAGTGCATGATAGCCACGTGATCAGTGCATGATCAGTTACCTGAGCAGTGTATGATCAGCCACGTGATCAATGCATGGTCAGACACGTGAACAGTGTATGATCAGCCACGTGATCAGTGCATGATATCCACGTGATCAGTGCATGATCATCACGTGATCAGTGTATGATCAGCCACGTGAATAGTGCATCCTCAGTCACGTGATAAGGGCCTGTTGAGCTGCGTGATTACTGTCTGCTCATCTGCTTGAAAATTGCCAGCTGGGCTGCATGATTCTTGCCTGTCATCTGCTTGACAATTGCCAGCTGTGCTGCGTAATTCTGCCTGCTCAGCTGCTTGATTATTGCCAGTTGAGCAGCATGATTCATCACACCTGAGTTCCATGATTATTGCCTGCTGACTGTCTGATTCGTGCCTACTCAGCTCTTTGTTTATTGCCTCCAGAGGCAAATGATCGGTGTATGATAGCAAACATGATCAGCGCATGATCAGTCACATGATCAGAGCCATTAAGTCACGTGATCACTACATGATAGTCATGTGATCAGTCCATGCTCAGTCACGGTATCAGTGCATGATCAGCCACGTGATCAGTGCATGCTCAGCCAGGTTATCATTTCATGATAGCTATGTGATCAGTTCATGATTTTTCACGTGATCTGTGCATGACCAGGCAGGTGGTCAGTGTATGATCATCGACGTGATCAGTGCATGATCCGTCACCTAATGGGTGTATGATCAGTCACCTGACTTGTACATGGTAGCTGCGTGATCATCGCATGATCAGCCACGTGAGCAGTGCATGATAGCCACGTGATCAGTGCATGATCAGACACAAGATCAGTGCATGATCAGTCACGTGATCAGTGCATGATCAGCCACGTGATCAGTGCATGACCAGGCACGTGATCAGTGAATGTCCAGCCAAGTGATCAGTGCTTGATAGCCACGTGATCAGTGCATGATCAATCACATGATCAGTGCATGATCACTCACGTGATAGGTGTGTGATCAGCCACGTGAACAGTGCATGCTCAGTCACGTGATCAGGGCCTGCTGAGCTGCGTGATTACTGTCTGCTCATCTGCTTGACAATTTCCAGCTGAGCTGCATGATTCTGCCTGTCATCTCCTTGACAATTGCCACCTGTGCTGCGTAATTCCTGCCTGCTCATCTACTTGATTATTGCCAGCTGAGCAGCATGATTTCTCAGAGCTGAGTTCCATGATTATAGCCTGCTGACTGATTCCTGCCTACTCAGCTCTATGTTCATTGCCTCCAGAGGCACATGATCAGTGTGTGACACCAAACATGATCAGCACATGATCAGTCACATAATATATGCATGATAAGCCAGGTGATCAGTGCATGATCAATTATGTGATCAGTGCATGGTCAGTCATGTGACCAGTACATGGTAGCTGCATGATCATTGCATGATCAGCCACATGAGCAGTGCATGATAGCCACGTGATCAGTGCATGATCAATCACGTGATCTGTGCATGATCAGTCACGGGATCAGTGCATGATCAATTACCTGATCAGTGCATGATCAGTCACGTGACCAGTGCATGGTAGCTACGTGATCATTGCATGATCAGCCACGTGATCAGTGCATGATAGCCACGTGATCAGTGCATGATAGTCACGTGATCAGTGCATGATCAGTCACATGATACGTGTGTGATCAGCCACGTGATCAGTGCATGTTATCCACGTGATCAGTGCAGGATAGCCACGTGATCACTTCATGATTATTTACGTGATCTGTACATGATCAGTCACGTGATTCGTGTGATCAGCCACCGGATCAGTGCGTGATGAGCCATGTGATCAGTGCAGGATCAATTACGTGATCAGTGCATGATCAGTCACATGACCAGTACATGGTAGCTACGTGATCATGCGTGATCAGCCACGTGATCAGTGCATGATAGCTACCTGATCAGTGCATGATAGCCACATGATCTGTGCATGAGTGCCACGTGATCAGTGCATCATCAGTCACGTGA
Source organism: Bos javanicus (assembly GCF_032452875.1). Lineage (NCBI taxonomy): Eukaryota > Metazoa > Chordata > Mammalia > Artiodactyla > Bovidae > Bos > Bos javanicus. The sequence goes on along the minus strand of NW_026894445.1, from coordinate 94,434 downwards.
TACATGTGTGATCATCCACGTGATCAGGGCGTGATGAGCCACGTGATCAGTGCAGGATCAATACGTGATCAGTGCATGATCAGTCACGTTACCAGTACATGGTTGCAACGTGATGCTTGCATGATCAGCCACGTGAGCAGAGCATGATAGCCACGTGATCAGTGCATGATCAGTCACGTGATCAGTACATGATCAGTCACTTGAACTGTGCATGATCATTGACGTGATCTGTGCATGATCAGTCACGTGACCAGTATATGGTAGCTACGTGATCATTCCATGATGATCCACGTGAGCAGTGCATGATAGCCACGTGATGTGCATGATCAGTTACGTGAGCAGAGTATGATCAGCCACGTGATCAGTGCATGAGTGCCACGTGATCAGTGCATGATATGTCACGTGACAGGTGTGTGATCAGCCACGTGAACAGTGCATGTTCAGCCACGTGATCAGTGCATGATATCCACGTGATCACTGCATGATCAGTCACGTGATCAGTGCATGATCAGTCATGTGACCAGTACATGGTAGCTGTGTGATCATCGCATGATCAGCCACGTGAGCAGTGCATGATAGCCACGTGATCAGTGAATGATCAGACACCAGATCAGTGCATGATCAGTCACGTGATCAGTGCATGATCAGCCACGGGATCAGTGCATGACCAGGCACATGATCAGTGTATGTCCAGCCAAGTGATCAGTGCATGATAGCCACGTGATCAGTGCATGATCAATCACATGATCAGTGCATGATCAGTCACGTGATAGGTGTGTGATCAGCCACGTGAACAGTGCATGCTCAGTCACGTGATCAGGCCTGCTGAGCTGCGTGATTACTGTCTGCTCATCTCCTTGACAATTGCCACCTGTGCTGCGTAATTCCTGCCTGCTCATCTACTTGATTATTGCGAGCAGAGCAGCATGATTTCTCAGAGGTGAGTTCCATGATTATAGCCTGCTGACTGATTCCTGCCTACTCAGCTCTATGTTCATTGCCTCAGAGGCACATGATCAGTGTGTGACACCAAACATGATCAGCACACGAGCAGTCAAATAATATATGCATGATAAGCCAGGTGATCAGTGCATGATCAATTATGTGATCAGTGCATGATCAGTCATGTGACCAGTACATGGTAGCTGCGTGATCATTGCGTGATCAGCCACGTGAGCAGTGCATGATAGCACGTGATCAGTGCATGATCAATCACGTGATCTGTGCATGATCAGTCACGGGATCAGTGCATGATCAATTACCTGATCAGTGCATGATCAGTCACGTGACCAGTGCATGGTAGCTACGTGATCATTGCATGATCAGCCACGTGATCAGTGCATGATAGCCACGTGATCAGTGCATGATCAATTACCTGATCAGTGCATGATAGTCACGTGATCACTGCATGATAAGTCACGTGATACGTGTGTGATCAGCCACGTGATCAGTGCATGTTATCCACGTGATCAGTGCAGGATAGCCACGTGATTACTTCATGATTATTTACGTGATCTGTACATGATCAGTCACGTGATTCGTGTGTGATCAGCCACCGGATAAGTGCGTGATGAGCCATGTGATCAGTGCAGGATAAATTACGTGATCAGTGCATGATCAGTCACATGACCAGTACATGGTAGCTACGTGATCATTGCGTGATCAGCCACGTGATCAGTGCATGATAGCTACGTGATCAGTGCATGATAGCCACGTGATCACTTCATGATTATTTAGGTGATCTGTACATGATCAGTCACGTGATACGTGTGTGATCAGCCACGTGATCAGTGCATGTTATCCACGTGATCAGTGCAGGATAGCCACGTGATCACTTCATGATTATTTAGGTGATCTGTACATGATCTGTCACGTGATACGTGTGTGATCAGCCACCGGATCAGTGCGTGATGAGCCATGTGATCAGTGCAGGATCAATTACGTGATCAGTGCATGATCAGTCACATGACCAGTACATGGTAGCTACGTGATCATTGCGTGATCAGCCACGTGATCAGTGCATGATAGCTACGTGATCAGTGCATGAGAGCCACATGATCAGTGCATGAGAGTCACGTGATCAGTGCATGATCAGTCACGTGATACATGTGTGATCAGCCACGTGATCAGTGCACGATGAGCCACGTCATCAGTGCAGGATCAATTACGTGATCAGTGCATGATCATTCACGTTACCAGTACATGGTTACTACGTGATCCTTGCATGATCAGCCACGTGAGCAGAGCCTGATAGCCACGTGATCAGTGCATGATCAGTCACGTGATCAGTACATGATCAGTCACTTGAACAGTGCATGATCATTGACGTGATCTGTGCATGATCAGTCACGTGACCAGTATATGGTAGCTACGTGATCATTCCATGATGAGCCACGTGAGCAGTGCATGATAGCCACGTGATGTGCATGATCAGTTACGTGAGCAGAGTATGATCAGCCACGTGATCAGTGCATGAGTGCCACGTGATCAGTGCATCATATGTCACGTGACAGGTGTGTGATCAGCCACGTGAACAGTGCATGTTCAGCCACGTGATCAGTGCATGATAGCCACGTGATCAGTGCATGATAGCCACGTGATCAGTGCATGATCAGTTACCTGAGCAGTGTATGATCAGCCACGTGATCAATGCATGGTCAGACACGTGAACAGTGTATGATCAGCCACGTGATCAGTGCATGATATCCACGTGATCAGTGCATGATCATCACGTGATCAGTGTATGATCAGCCACGTGAATAGTGCATCCTCAGTCACGTGATAAGGGCCTGTTGAGCTGCGTGATTACTGTCTGCTCATCTGCTTGAAAATTGCCAGCTGGGCTGCATGATTCTTGCCTGTCATCTGCTTGACAATTGCCAGCTGTGCTGCGTAATTCCTGCCTGCTCAGCTGCTTGATTATTGCCAGTTGAGCAGCATGATTCATCACACCTGAGTTCCATGATTATTGCCTGCTGACTGTCTGATTCGTGCCTACTCAGCTCTTTGTTTATTGCCTCCAGAGGCAAATGATCGGTGTATGATAGCAAACATGATCAGCGCATGATCAGTCACATGATCAGAGCCATTAAGTCACGTGATCACTACATGATAGTCATGTGATCAGTCCATGCTCAGTCACGGTATCAGTGCATGATCAGCCACGTGATCAGTGCATGCTCAGCCAGGTTATCATTTCATGATAGCTATGTGATCAGTTCATGATTTTTCACGTGATCTGTGCATGACCAGGCAGGTGGTCAGTGTATGATCATCGACGTGATCAGTGCATGATCCGTCACCTAATGGGTGTATGATCAGTCACCTGACTTGTACATGGTAGCTGCGTGATCATCGCATGATCAGCCACGTGAGCAGTGCATGATAGCCACGTGATCAGTGCATGATCAGACACAAGATCAGTGCATGATCAGTCACGTGATCAGTGCATGATCAGCCACGTGATCAGTGCATGACCAGGCACGTGATCAGTGAATGTCCAGCCAAGTGATCAGTGCTGATAGCCACGTGATCAGTGCATGATCAATCACATGATCAGTGCATGATCACTCACGTGATAGGTGTGTGATCAGCCACGTGAACAGTGCATGCTCAGTCACGTGATCAGGCCTGCTGAGCTGCGTGATTACTGTCTGCTCATCTGCTTGACAATTTCCAGCTGAGCTGCATGATTCCTGCCTGTCATCTCCTTGACAATTGCCACCTGTGCTGCGTAATTCCTGCCTGCTCATCTACTTGATTATTGCCAGCTGAGCAGCATGATTTCTCAGAGCTGAGTTCCATGATTATAGCCTGCTGACTGATTCTGCCTACTCAGCTCTATGTTCATTGCCTCCAGAGGCACATGATCAGTGTGTGACACCAAACATGATCAGCACATGATCAGTCACATAATATATGCATGATAAGCCAGGTGATCAGTGCATGATCAATTATGTGATCAGTGCATGGTCAGTCATGTGACCAGTACATGGTAGCTGCATGATCATTGCATGATCAGCCACAGAGCAGTGCATGATAGCCACGTGATCAGTGCATGATCAATCACGTGATCTGTGCATGATCAGTCACGGGATCAGTGCATGATCAATTACCTGATCAGTGCATGATCAGTCACGTGACCAGTGCATGGTAGCTACGTGATCATTGCATGATCAGCCACGTGATCAGTGCATGATAGCCACGTGATCAGTGCATGATAGTCACGTGATCAGTGCATGATCAGTCACATGATACGTGTGTGATCAGCCACGTGATCAGTGCATGTTATCCACGTGATCAGTGCAGGATAGCCACGTGATCACTTCATGATTATTTACGTGATCTGTACATGATCAGTCACGTGATTCGTGTGTGATCAGCCACCGGATCAGTGCGTGATGAGCCATGTGATCAGTGCAGGATCAATTACGTGATCAGTGCATGATCAGTCACATGACCAGTACATGGTAGCTACGTGATCATTGCGTGATCAGCCACGTGATCAGTGCATGATAGCTACCTGATCAGTGCATGATAGCCACATGATCTGTGCATGAGTGCCACGTGATCAGTGCATCATCAGTCACGTGATACATGTGTGATCATCCACGTGATCAGGGCGTGATGAGCCACGTGATCAGTGCAGGATCAATTACGTGATCAGTGCATGATCAGTCACGTTACCAGTACATGGTTGCAACGTGATGCTTGCATGATCAGCCACGTGAGCAGAGCATGATAGCCACGTGATCAGTGCATGATCAGTCACGTGATCAGTACATGATCAGTCACTTGAACTGTGCATGATCATTGACGTGATCTGTGCATGATCAGTCACGTGACCAGTATATGGTAGCTACGTGATCATTCCATGATGATCCACGTGAGCAGTGCATGATAGCCACGTGATGTGTGCATGATCAGTTACGTGAGCAGAGTATGATCAGCCACGTGATCAGTGCATGAGTGCCACGTGATCAGTGCATGATATGTCACGTGACAGGTGTGTGATCAGCCACGTGAACAGTGCATGTTCAGCCACGTGATCAGTGCATGATATCCACGTGATCACTGCATGATCAGTCACGTGATCAGTGCATGATCAGTCATGTGACCAGTACATGGTAGCTGTGTGATCATCGCATGATCAGCCACGTGAGCAGTGCATGATAGCCACGTGATCAGTGAATGATCAGACACGAGATCAGTGCATGATCAGTCACGTGATCAGTGCATGATCAGCCACGGGATCAGTGCATGACCAGGCACATGATCAGTGTATGTCCAGCCAAGTGATCAGTGCATGATAGCCACGTGATCAGTGCATGATCAATCACATGATCAGTGCATGATCAGTCACGTGATAGGTGTGTGATCAGCCACGTGAACAGTGCATGCTCAGTCACGTGATCAGGGCCTGCTGAGCTGCGTGATTACTGTCTGCTCATCTCCTTGACAATTGCCACCTGTGCTGCGTAATTCCTGCCTGCTCATCTACTTGATTATTGCGAGCAGAGCAGCATGATTTCTCAGAGGTGAGTTCCATGATTATAGCCTGCTGACTGATTCCTGCCTACTCAGCTCTATGTTCATTGCCTCCAGAGGCACATGATCAGTGTGTGACACCAAACATGATCAGCACACGAGCAGTCAAATAATATATGCATGATAAGCCAGGTGATCAGTGCATGATCAATTATGTGATCAGTGCATGATCAGTCATGTGACCAGTACATGGTAGCTGCGTGATCATTGCGTGATCAGCCACGTGAGCAGTGCATGATAGCCACGTGATCAGTGCATGATCAATCACGTGATCTGTGCATGATCAGTCACGGGATCAGTGCATGATCAATTACCTGATCAGTGCATGATCAGTCACGTGACCAGTGCATGGTAGCTACGTGATCATTGCATGATCAGCCACGTGATCAGTGCATGATAGCCACGTGATCAGTGCATGATCAATTACCTGATCAGTGCATGATAGTCACGTGATCACTGCATGATAAGTCACGTGATACGTGTGTGATCAGCCACGTGATCAGTGCATGTTATCCACGTGATCAGTGCAGGATAGCCACGTGATTACTTCATGATTATTTACGTGATCTGTACATGATCAGTCACGTGATTCGTGTGTGATCAGCCACCGGATAAGTGCGTGATGAGCCATGTGATCAGTGCAGGATAAATTACGTGATCAGTGCATGATCAGTCACATGACCAGTACATGGTAGCTACGTGATCATTGCGTGATCAGCCACGTGATCAGTGTATGAAAGCTACGTGATCAGTGCATGATAGCCACATGATCAGTGCATGAGAGCCACGTGATCAGTGCATGATCAGTCACGTGATACATGTGTGATCAGCCACGTGATCAGTGCATGATGAGCCACGTGATCAGTGCAGGATCAATTACGTGATCAGTGCATGATCAGTCACCTGATGGGTGTATGATAATTCACGTGACCTGTACATGGTAGCTACATGATCATTGCATGATCAGCCACGTGAGTAGTGCATGATAGCCACGTGATCACTGCATGATCAGCCACGTTAGCAGTGCATGACAGCCATGTGATCAGTACATGATCAGACACGAGATCAGTGCATGATAGCCACGTGATCAGTGCATGATAGCCACGTGATCACTTCATGATTATTTAGGTGATCTGTACATGATCAGTCACGTGATACGTGTGTGATCAGCCACGTGATCAGTGCATGTTATCCACGTGATCAGTGCAGGATAGCCACGTGATCACTTCATGATTACTTACGTGATCTGTACATGATCAGTCACGTGATACGTGTGTGATCAGCCATCGGATCAGTGCGTGATGAGCCATGTGATCAGTGCAGGATCAATTACGTGATCAGTGCATGATCAGTCACATGACCAGTACATGGTAGCTACGTGATCATTGCGTGATCAGCCACGTGATCAGTGCATGATAGCTACGTGATCAGTGCATGAGAGTCACATGATCAGTGCATGAGAGTCACGTGATCAGTGCATGATCAGTCAGGTGATACATGTTTGATCAGCCACGTGATCAGTGCACGATGAGACACGTGATCAGTGCAGGATCAATTACGTGATCAGTGCATGATCAGTCACGTGACCAGTACATGGTTACTACGTGATCCTTGCATGATCAGCCACGTGAGCAGAGCATGATAGCCACGTGATCAGTGCATGATCAGTCACGTGATCAGTACATGATCAGTCACTTGAACAGTGCATGATCATTGACGTGATCTGTGCATGATCAGTCACGTGACCAGTATATGGTAGCTACGTGATCATTCCATGATGAGCCACGTGAGCAGTGCATGATAGCCACGTGATGTGTGCATGATCAGTTACGTGAGCAGAGTATGATCAGCCACGTGATCAGTGCATGAGTGCCACGTGATCAATGCATGATATGTCACGTGACAGGTGTGTGATCAGCCACGTGAACAGTGCATGTTCAGCCACGTGATCAGTGCATGATAGCCACGTGATCAGTGCATGATCAGTTACCTGAGCAGTGTATGATCAGCCACGTGATCAGTGCATGATATCCACGTGATCAGTGCATGATCATCACGTGATCAGTGTATGATCAGCCACGTGAATAGTGCATCCTCAGTCACGTGATAAGGGCCTGTTGAGCTGCGTGATTACTGTCTGCTCATCTGCTTGAAAATTGCCAGCTGGGCTGCATGATTCTTGCCTGTCATCTGCTTGACAATTGCCAGCTGTGCTGCGAATTCTGCCTGCTCAGCTGCTTGATTATGCCAGCTGAGCAGCATGATTCCTCACACCTGAGTTCCATGATTATTGCCTGCTGACTGTCTGATTCGTGCCTACTCAGCTCTTTGTTTATTGCCTCCAGAGGCAAATGATCGGTGTATGATAGCAAACATGATCAGCGCATGATCAGTCACATGATCAGAGCCATTAAGTCACGTGATCACTACATGATAGTCATGTGATCAGTCCATGCTCAGTCACGGTATCAGTGCATGATCAGACACGTGATCAGTGCATGCTCAGCCAGGTTATCATTTCATGATAGCTATGTGATCAGTTCATGATTTGTCACGTGATCTGTGCATGACCAGGCAGGTGGTCAGTGTATGATCATCGACGTGATCAGTGCATGATCCGTCACCTAATGGGTGTATGATCAGTCACCTGACTTGTACATGGTAGCTGCGTGATCATCGCATGATCAGCCACGTGAGCAGTGCATGATAGCCACGTGATCAGTGCATGATCAGACACAAGATCAGTGCATGATCAGTCACGTGATCAGTGCATGATCAGCCACGTGATCAGTGCATGACCAGGCACGTGATCAGTGAATGTCCAGCCAAGTGATCAGTGCTTGATAGCCACGTGATCAGTGCATGATCAATCACATGATCAGTGCATGATCAGTCACGTGATAGGTGTGTGATCAGCCACGTGAACAGTGCGTGCTCAGTCACGTGATCAGGGCCTGCTGAGCTGCGTGATTACTGTCTGCTCATCTGCTTGACAATTTCCAGCTGAGCTGCATGATTCCTGCCTGTCATCTCCTTGACAATTGCCACCTGTGCTGCGTAATTCCTGCCTGCTCATCTACCTGATTATTGCCAGCTGAGCAGCATGATTTCTCAGAGCTGAGTTCCATGATTATAGCCTGCTGACTGATTCCTGCCTACTCAGCTCTATGTTCATTGCCTCCAGAGGCACATGATCAGTGTGTGACACCAAACATGATCAGCACATGATCAGTCACATAATATATGCATGATAAGCCAGGTGATCAGTGCATGATCAATTATGTGATCAGTGCATGATCAGTCATGTGACCAGTACATGGTAGCTGCATGATCATTGCATGATCAGCCACGTGAGCAGTGCATGATAGCCACGTGATCAGTGCATGATCAATCACGTGATCTGTGCATGATCAGTCACGGGATCAGTGCATGATCAATTACCTGATCAGTGCATGATCAGTCACGTGACCAGTGCATGGTAGCTACGTGATCATTGCATGATCAGCCACGTGATCAGTGCATGATAGCCACGTGATCAGTGCATGATAGTCACGTGATCAGTGCATGATCAGTCACGTGATACGTGTGTGATCAGCCACGTGATCAGTGCATGTTATCCACGTGATCAGTGCAGGATAGCCACGTGATCACTTCATGATTATTTACGTGATCTGTACATGATCAGTCACGTGATTCGTGTGTGATCAGCCACCGGATCAGTGCGTGATGAGCCATGTGATCAGTGCAGGATCAATTACGTGATCAGTGCATGATCAGTCACATGACCAGTACATGGTAGCTACGTGATCATTGCGTGATCAGCCACGTGATCAGTGCATGATAGCTACCTGATCAGTGCATGATAGCCACATGATCAGTTCATGAGAGCCACGTGATCAGTGCATGATCAGTCACGTGATACATGTGTGATCAGCCACGTGATCAGGGCGTGATGAGCCACGTGATCAGTGCAGGATCAATTACGTGATCAGTGCATGATCAGTCACGTGACCAGTACATGGTTACTACGTGAGGCTTGCATGATCAGCCACGTGAGCAGAGCATGATAGCCACGTGATCAGTGCATGATCAGTCACGTGATCAGTACATGATCAGTCACTTGAACAGTGCATGATCATTGACGTGATCTGTGCATGATCAGTCACGTGACCAGTATATGGTAGCTACGTGATCATTCCATGATGAGCCACGTGAGCAGTGCATGATAGCCACGTGATGTGTGCATGATCAGTTACGTGAGCAGAGTATGATCAGCCACGTGATCAGTGCATGAGTGCCACGTGATCAGTGCATGATATGTCACGTGACAGGTGTGTGATCAGCCACGTGAACAGTGCATGTTCAGCCACGTGATCAGTGCATGATAGCCACGTGATCAGTGCATGATCAGTTACCTGAGCAGTGTATGATCAGCCACGTGATCAGTGCATGGTCAGACACGTGAACAGTGTATGATCAGCCACGTGATCAGTGCATGATATCCACGTGATCAGTGCATGATCATCACGTGATCAGTGTATGATCAGCCACGTGAATAGTGCATCCTCAGTCACGTGATAAGGGCCTGTTGAGCTGCGTGATTACTGTCTGCTCATCTGCTTGAAAATTGCCAGCTGGGCTGCATGATTCTTGCCTGTCATCTGCTTGACAATTGCCAGCTGTGCTGCATAATTCCTGCCTGCTCAGCTGCTTGATTATTGCCAGTTGAGCAGCATGATTCATCACACCTGAGTTCCATGATTATTGCCTGCTGACTGTCTGATTCGTGCCTACTCAGCTCTTTGTTTATTGCCTCCAGAGGCAAATGATCGGTGTATGATAGCAAACATGATCAGCGCATGATCAGTCACATGATCAGAGCCATTAAGTCACGTGATCACTACATGATAGTCATGTGATCAGTCCATGCTCAGTCACGGTATCAGTGCATGATCAGCCACGTGATCAGTGCATGCTCAGCCAGGTTATCATTTCATGATAGCTATGTGATCAGTTCATGATTTGTCACGTGATCTGTGCATGACCAGGCAGGTGGTCAGTGTATGATCATCGACGTGATCAGTGCATGATCCGTCACCTAATGGGTGTATGATCAGTCACCTGACTTGTACATGGTAGCTGCGTGATCATCGCATGATCAGCCACGTGAGCAGTGCATGATAGCCACGTGATCAGTGCATGATCAGACACGAGATCAGTGCATGATCAGTCACGTGATCAGTGCATGATCAGCCACGTGATCAGTGCATGACCAGGCACGTGATCAGTGAATGTCCAGCCAAGTGATCAGTGCTTGATAGCCACGTGATCAGTGCATGATCAATCACATGATCAGTGCATGATCAGTCACGTGATAGGTGTGTGATCAGCCACGTGAACAGTGCGTGCTCAGTCACGTGATCAGGGCCTGCTGAGCTGCGTGATTACTGTCTGCTCATCTGCTTGACAATTTCCAGCTGAGCTGCATGATTCCTGCCTGTCATCTCCTTGACAATTGCCACCTGTGCTGCGTAATTCCTGCCTGCTCATCTACTTGATTATTGCCAGCTGAGCAGCATGATTTCTCAGAGCTGAGTTCCATGATTATAGCCTGCTGACTGATTCCTGCCTACTCAGCTCTATGTTCATTGCCTCCAGAGGCACATGATCAGTGTGTGACACCAAACATGATCAGCACATGATCAGTCACATAATATATGCATGATAAGCCAGGTGATCAGTGCATGATCAATTATGTGATCAGTGCATGATCAGTCATGTGACCAGTACATGGTAGCTGCATGATCATTGCATGATCAGCCACGTGAGCAGTGCATGATAGCCACGTGATCAGTGCATGATCAATCACGTGATCTGTGCATGATCAGTCACGGGATCAGTGCATGATCAATTACCTGATCAGTGCATGATCAGTCACGTGACCAGTGCATGGTAGCTACGTGATCATTGCATGATCAGCCACGTGATCAGTGCATGATAGCCACGTGATCAGTGCATGATAGTCACGTGATCAGTGCATGATCAGTCACGTGATACGTGTGTGATCAGCCACATGATCAGTGCATGTTATCCACGTGATCAGTGCAGGATAGCCACGTGATCACTTCATGATTATTTACGTGATCTGTACATGATCAGTCACGTGATTCGTGTGTGATCAGCCACCGGATCAGTGCGTGATGAGCCATGTGATCAGTGCAGGATCAATTACGTGATCAGTGCATGATCAGTCACATGACCAGTACATGGTAGCTACGTGATCATTGCGTGATCAGCCACGTGATCAGTGCATGATAGCTACCTGATCAGTGCATGATAGCAACATGATCAGTTCATGAGAGCCACGTGATCAGTGTATGATCAGTCACGTGATACATGTGTGATCAGCCACGTGATCAGGGCGTGATGAGCCACGTGATCAGTGCAGGATCAATTACGTGATCAGTGCATGATCAGTCACGTTACCAGTACATGGTTGCAACGTGATCCTTGCATGATCAGCCACGTGAGCAGAGCATGATAGCCACGTGATCAGTGCATGATCAGTCACGTGATCAGTACATTATCAGTCACTTGAACAGTGCATGATCATTGACGTGATCTGTGCATGATCAGTCACGTGACCAGTATATGGTAGCTACGTGATCACTCCATGACGAGCCACGTGAGCAGTGCATGGTAGCCACGTGATGTGTGCATGATCAGTTACGTGAGCAGAGTATGATCAGCCACGTGATTAGTGCATGATATCCACGTGATCAGTGCATGATCATCACGTGATCAGTGTATGATCAGCCACGTGAATAGTGCATGCTCAGTCACGTGATAAGGGCCTGTTGAGCTACGTGATTACTGTCTGCTCATCTGCTTGAAAATTGCCAGCTGGGCTGCATGATTCTTGCCTGTCATATGCTTGACAATTGCCAGCTGTGCTGCATAATTCCTGCCTGCTCAGCTGCTTGATTATTGCCAGCTGAGCAGCATGATTCCTCACACCTGAGTTCCATGATTATTGCCTGCTGACTGTTTGATTCGTGCCTACTCAGCTCTTTGTTTATTGCCTCCAAAGGCAAATGATCGGTGTATGATAGCAAACATGATCAGCGCATGATCAGTCACATGATCAGAGCCATTAAGTCACGTGATCACTACATGATAGTCATGTGATCAGTCCATGCTCAGTCACGGTATCAGTGCATGTACAGCCACGTAATCAGTGCATGATCAGCCAGGTGATCATTTCATGATAGCTATGTGATCAGTTCATGATTGTCACGTGATCTGTGCATGACCAGGCAGGTGGTTAGTGTATGATCATCGACGTGATCAGTGCATGATCCGTCACCTAATGGGTATATGATCAGTCACCTGACCGGTACGTGGTAGCTACATGATCATTGCATGGTCAGCCACGTGAGTAGTGCATGATAGCCACGTGATCAGTGCATGATCAATCACGTGATCAGTGTATGACCAGCCAAGTGATCAGTGCATGATAGCCACGTGATAAGTGCATGATCAGTCACGTGATCAGTGCATGATCAGTCACGTGATCAGTGGATGATCAGCCACGTGATCAGTGCATGATCAGCCACATGATCAGTGAATGACCAATTACGTGATCAGTGCATGATCCGTCAACTGATGGGTGTATGATCATTCACGTGACCTGTACATTGTAGCTACATGATCATTGCATGATCAGCCACGTGAGTAGTGCATGATAGCCACGTGATCACTGCATGATCAGTCACGTGATCAGTGCATGATCAGTCATGTGACCAGTACATGGTAGCTGTGTGATCATCGCATGATCAGCCACGTGAGCAGTGCATGATAGCCACGTGATCAGTGCATGATCAGACACGAGATCAGTGCATGATCAGTCACGTGATCAGTGCATGATCAGCCACGTGATCAGTGCATGACCAGGCACGTGATCAATGTATGTCCAGCCAAGTGATCAGTGCATAATAGCCACGTGATCAGTGCATGATCAGTCACTTGATCAGTGCATGATCAGTCACGTGATAGGTGTGTGATCAGCCACGTGAACAGTGCATGCTCAGTCACGTGATCAGGGCCTGCTGAGCTGCGTGATTACTGTCTGCTCATCTGCTTGACAATTTCCAGCTGAGCTGCACGATTCCTGCCTGTCATCTCCTTGACAATTGCCACCTGTGCTGCGTAATTCCTGCCTGCTCATCTACTTGATTATTGCCAGCTGAGCAGCATGATTTCTCAGAGCTGAGTTCCATGATTATAGCCTGCTGACTGATTCCTGCCTACTCAGCTCTATGTTCATTGCCTCCAGAGGCACATGATCAGTGTGTGACACCAAACATGATCAGCACATGATCAGTCACATAATATATGCATGATAAGCCAGGTGATCAGTGCATGATCAATTATGTGATCAGTGCATGATCAGTCATGTGACCAGTACATGGTAGCTGCCTGAACATTGCATGATCAGCCATGTGAGCAGTGCATGATAGCCATGTGATCAGTGCATGATCAGTCACGTGATCTGTGCATGATCAGTCACGTGATCTGTGCATGTTCAGTCACGTGATCAGTGCATGATCAATTACCTGATCAGTGCATGATCAGTCACGTGACCAGTGCATGGTAGCTACGTGAGCATTGCATTATCAGCCACGTGATCAGTGCATGATAGCCACGTGATCAGTGCATGATAGCCACGTGATCAGTGCATGATCAGTCACGTGATACGTGTGTGATCAGCCACTTGATCAGTGCATGTTATCCATGTGATCAGTGCAGGATAGCCACGTGATCACTTCATGATTATTTACGTGATCTGTACATGATCAGTCACGTGATACGTGTGTGATCAGCCACCAGTCAGTGCGTGATGAACCATGTGATCAGTGCAGGATCAATTATGTGATCAGTGCATGATCAGTCACATGACCAGTACATGGTAGCTACGTGATCATTGCGTGATCAGCCACGTGATCAGTGCATGATAGCTACGTGATCAGTGCATGATAGCCACATGATCTGTGCATGAGAGCCACGTGATCAGTGCATGATCAGTCACGTGATACATGTGTGATCAGCCACGTGATCAGTGCATGATGAGCCACGTGATCACTTCATGATTATTCACGTGATCTGTACATGATCAGTCACGTGAACAGTGCATGATCAGTCATGTGATCAGTGTATGAGCAGCCAAGTGATCAGTGCATGATAGCCACGTGATCAGTGCATGATCAGTCACGTGATCAGTGCATGATCAGTCACGTGATCAGTGTATGATCAGCCACGTGATCAGTGCATGATCAGCCAAATGATAAGTGCATGATCAATTACGTGATCAGTGCATGATCAGCCACGTGATCAGTGCATGATCAGTCACGTGATCAGTACATGATCAGGCACGTGAACAGTGCATGATCATTTACGTGATCTGTGCATGATCAGTCACGTGACCAGTATATGGTAGCTACATGATCATTCCCTGACGAGCCATGTGAGCAGTACATGATAGAAACTTGATGTGTCCATGATGAGTTACGTGAGCAGAGTATGATCAGCCACGTGATCAGTGCATGAGTGCCACGTGATCAGTGCATGATACGTCACGTGACAGGTGTGTGATCAGCCACGTGAACAGTGCATGTTCAGCCACGTATTCAGTGCATGATAGCCACGTGATCAGTGCATGATCAGTTACGTGAGCAGTGTATGATCAGCCACGTGATCAGTGCATGATCTGTCACATGATTAGTGTATGATCACCCACGTGATCAGTGCATGATCAGTCACCTGATGGGTGTATGATCATTCACGTGACCTGTACATGGTAGTTACATGATCATTGCATGATCAGCCACGTGAGTAGTGCATGATATCCACGTGATCACTGCATGATCAGTCACGTGATCAGTGCATGATCAGTCATGTGACCAGTACATGGTAGCTGTGTGATCATCGCATGATCAGCCACGTGAGCAGTGCATGATAGCCACGTGATCAGTGCATGATCAGACACGAGATCAGTGCATGATCAGTCACGTGATCAGTGCATGATCAGCCACGTAATCAGTGCATGACCAGGCACGTGATCAGTGTATGTCCAGCCAAGTGATCAGTGCATGATAGCCACGTGATCAGTGCATGATCAATCACATGATCAGTGCATGATCAGTCACGTGATAGGTGTGTGATCAGCCACGTGAACAGTGCATGCTCAGTCACGTGATCAGGGCCTGCTGAGCTGCGTGATTACTGTCTGTTCATCTGCTTGACAATTTCCAGCTGAGCTGCATGATTCCTGCCTGTCATCTCCTTGACAATTGCCACCTGTGGTGCGTAATTCCTGCCTGCTCATCTACTTGATTATTGCCAGCTGAGCAGCATGATTTCTCAGAGGTGAGTTCCATGATTATAGCCTGCTGACTGATTCCTGCCTACTCAGCTCTATGTTCATTGCCTCCAGAGGCACATGATCAGTGTGTGACACCAAACATGATCAGCACACGATCAGTCAAATAATATATGCATGATAAGCCAGGTGATCAGTGCATGATCAATTATGTGATCAGTGCTGATCAGTCATGTGACCAGTACATGGTAGCTGCGTGATCATTGCATGATCAGCCACGTGAGCAGTGCATGATAGCCACGTGATCAGTGCATGATCAATCACGTGATCTGTGTATGATCAGTCACGGGATCAGTGCATGATCAATTACCTGATCAGTGCATGATCAGTCACGTGACCAGTGCATGGTAGCTACGTGATCATTGCATGATCAGCCACGTGATCAGTGCATGATAGCCACGTGATCAGTGCATGATAGTCACGTGATCACTGCATGATAAGTCACGTGATACGTGTGTGATCAGCCACGTGATCAGTGCATGTTATCCACGTGATCAGTGCAGGATAGCCACGTGATTACTTCATGATTATTTACGTGATCTGTACATGATCAGTCACGTGATTCGTGTGTGATCAGCCACCGGATAAGTGCGTGATGAGCCATGTGATCAGTGCAGGATAAATTACGTGATCAGTGCATGATCAGTCACATGACCAGTACATGGTAGCTACGTGATCATTGCGTGATCAGCCATGTGATCAGTGTATGAAAGCTACGTGATCAGTGCATGATAGCCACATGATCAGTGCATGAGAGCCACGTGATCAGTGCATGATCAGTCACGTGATACATGTGTGATCAGCCACGTGATCAGTGCATGATGAGCCACGTGATCAGTGCAGGATCAATTACGTGATCAGTGCATGGTCAGTCACCTGATGGGTGTATGATCATTCACGTGACCTGTACATGGTAGCTACATGATCATTGCATGATAGCCACGTGAGTAGTATATGATAGCCACGTGATCACTGCATGATCAGTCACGTGATCAGTGCATGATCAGTCATGTGACCAGTACATGGTAGCTGCGTGATCATCGAATGATCGGCCACGTGAGCAGTGCATGATAGCCACGTGATCAGTACATGATCAGACACGAGATCAGTGCATGATAGCCACGTGATCAGTGCATGATAGCCACGTGATCAGTGCATGATCAGTCACGTGATACGTGTGTGATCAGCCACGTGATCAGTGCATGTTATCCACGTGATCAGTGCAGGATAGCACGTGATCACTTCATGATTATTTACGTGATCTGTACATGATCAGTCACGTGATACGTGTGTGATCAGCCACCGGATCAGTGCGTGATGAGCCATGTGATCAGTGCAGGATCAATTACGTGATCAGTGCATGATCAGTCACATGACCAGTACACGGTAGCTACGTGATCATTGCGTGATCAGCCACGTGATCAGTGCATGATAGCTACGTGATCAGTGCATGATAGCCACATGATCAGTGCATGAGAGTCACGTGATCAGTGCATGATCAGTCACGTGATACATGTGTGATCAGCCACGTGATCAGTGCACAATGAGCCACGTGATCAGTGCAGGATCAATTACGTGATCAGTGCATGATCAGTCACGTGATACGTGTGTGATCAGCCACGTGAACAGTGCATGCTCAGTCACGTGATCAGGGCCTGCTGAGCTGCGTGATTACTGTCTGCTCATCTGCTTGACAATTTCCAGCTGAGCTGCACGATTCCTGCCTGTCATCTCCTTGACAATTGCCACCTGTGCTGCGTAATTCCTGCCTGCTCATCTACTTGATTATTGCCAGCTGAGCAGCATGATTTCTCAGAGCTGAGTTCCATGATTATAGCCTGCTGACTGATTCCTGCCTACTCAGCTCTATGTTCATTGCCTCCAGAGGCACATGATCAGTGTGTGACACCAAACATGATCAGCACATGATCAGTCACATAATATATGCATGATAAGCCAGGTGATCAGTGCATGATCAATTATGTGATCAGTGCATGATCAGTCATGTGACCAGTACATGGTAGCTGCGTGATCATTGCATGATCAGCCACGTGAGCAGTGCATGATAGCCACGTGATCACTGCATGATCAATCACGTGATCTGTGCATGATCAGTCACGGGATCAGTGCATGATCAATTACCTGATCAGTGCATGATCAGTCACGTGACCAGTGCATGGTAGCTACGTGATCATTGCATGATCAGCCACGTGATCAGTGCATGATAGCCACGTGATCAGTGCATGATAGTCACGTGATCAGTGCATGATCAGTCACGTGATACGTGTGTGATCAGCCACGTGATCAGTGCATGTTATCCACGTGATCAGTGCAGGATAGCCACGTGATCACTTCATGATTATTTACGTGATCTGTACATGATCAGTCACGTGATTCGTGTGTGATCAGCCACCGGATCAGTGCGTGATGAGCCATGTGATCAGTGCAGGATCAATTACGTGATCAGTGCATGATCAGTCACATGACCAGTACATGGTAGCTACGTGATCATTGCGTGATCAGCCACGTGATCAGTGCATGATAGCTACCTGATCAGTGCATGATAGCCACATGATCAGTGCATGAGAGCCACGTGATCAGTGCATGATCAGTCACGTGATACATGTGTGATCAGCCACGTGATCAGGGCGTGATGAGCCACGTGATCAGTGCAGGATCAATTACGTGATCAGTGCATGATCAGTCACGTTACCAGTACATGGTTGCAACGTGATCCTTGCATGATCAGCCACGTGAGCAGAGCATGATAGCCACGTCATCAGTGCATGATCAGTTGCGGGGAGCTGCCCGTGAAAACGGGGTCCTTTGAAGGACACAGCTCTGGGAGCTGCCTCAGTCCTTGAGGGTTTGCTTGCAAACATAGCTCTCTGTCCCGCCACCCCAGAGATTAGGCGCTTATTTACTGCAGGCACCTGGAGTTCTGTGCAAACTTCTCACGCACAGAGAAATGTTATCAGGTGTAAGAAATAATAACAGGGAGCCATTCCCATGCTCTCAAGATTTCTTGTGACTGTTTGTAAGATGTATAGGCTAACCAAGAAAAAATGTTAACTGTTTTGTCTCTCTCACGCTTTTCTGTATAAATATGAGATGTTGAATAAAGTTGGTGTCAGACTGCGTCCCTTCGTGGTGACGTGTCTGAACCTCTCGACCCCATCTTTGTAGTCTCTTGCTTTAGTTTCTTTCTTAGCCCCACCGTGCACGTTCTCGGGACCTGATCGACTTTGCCGGCTGGCCCCGGCAGGTGGCGCCCGAACAGGGACTCGAGAATCGGAGTGCGACGACGGCCGCTGCCCGCCAAGATTGAGGTAAGTAAAGAGGAATTCCTAAGTAATTAAAAGTAAAGGGCAGGGAGGGTGATTGTCGAGAGTAATAAATCATGGGACAAGGCAATAGCCGCCAGTTATTTGTACATATGTTGAAAACTATGTTAAAAGGTAGGGGAATTCATGTAAATAAGTTACAGCTAGAAAAGTTTTTACTTTTTATTGAGGAGGTTTGTCCTTGGTTTCCAGAGGAAGGAACAGTTAGTCTGGAAACTTGGAAAAAAGTAGGAAAACAATTGCAGACATATTATTCCTTACATGGTCCCAATCGTGTTCCTGTGGATGCTTTTTCTTTGTGGACTCTCATAAGAGACTGCCTGGATCCTGAACATGAGGGACATAAAATTCAAACGGCTCTCAGGGATTCCACAGGACCTGAAGTTACAGAGCCTTCTGCCCCATCACCTGAGCTGCTTTATGCTGTGCCTGAGGGAACAGCTTATAAGGCTGGAGGGAGTGATGATGTGTTAAGCTATGATGAACAGAAAGAGTTAAATGAACAAGCGGCTCAGTACCATAGAGAGGATATGCCTTGGGAGATGATGGTTAACATGGAATCCCCCCCGGGAAAAGGGGAATTAAAGCATTCAGGGCTTTCTGAAGAACAGCTGGAGAATTTAATTCAGAAGATTGTTATAACAGTAAAAAAGGATGCACAGGGAGACTCCCACTCCAGCCAGCCTGTGCCTCCAGCATATCCTCCCTCGGTTCTTGCTGGACTCGATCCACCTCCGCCTTTCGTAGAACCGCGAGAGCTTATATCTATCCCTGCTTCTTTGCCCGGTGAAAACATAAAAATTAAAAGTGAGATATTATTATCTCCTCTTCAACAAGCAATTAAGCGAGCTAATGAAGAAGGAGAACATATTCCCGGGTTTTCAGGAATCTATCCAGTGTTTGAAAATGATCAACAGCAGAGGTATTATGAGCCGCTACCCTTTAAGCAACTGAAAGAGTTAAAAATGGCTTGTGCACAATATGGCCCGACTGCGCCGTTTACTCAGGCTATTATAGAGGCTTTAGGAAATCAAAATCTGCCACCTAATGATTGGAAACAGGTTGCTCGAGCTTGTTTATCTGGAGGAGATTATTTACTATGGAAATCTGAGTTTGCTGAGCAATGTGGGATCACAGCCGATATCAATCGGCGACAGGGACTGAACACCACTTATGAAATGATGGTGGGAGAAAGAGAATATCGAGAAACTAATAGTCAACTTAATTATTTACCTGGAGCCTACCCTCAGATTAGTGCTGCGGCTCTACAAGCATGGAAAAAGCTTCCAAATTCTGATAAAAAGACTGAAGATTTATCTAAAATTCACCAGGGGCCAGATGAGCCATATCAGGATTTTGTTGCCCGCCTGCTTGAGATAATTGGTAAAATGATAGGGGATGAGCAGGCGGGGATGGTGTTGACTAAACAGCTTGCTTATGAGAATGCCAATTCGGCTTGTCAAGCTGCCCTGAGACCTTACAGGAAAAAGGGAGGCTTATCTGACTATATACGGATTTGTGCTGATATCGGCCCTTCATACGTTCAAGGCATAACTTTGGCCACTGCATTACAAAGATTATTGCCTTAGCTGGTTTTAGTGGACGGCTTGATAATCATTATCCCTCAGATAAAATTTTGCAATTTGCTCATTATCACGAATTTCTCTTCCCCAAAATCATTGTCTCTCAGCCCCTTGCCGATGCCCTAACTGTATTTACTGATGGCTCTTCTAATGGAATAGCTAGTTTGATTATACAGGACAATACTACCACCTGGCATACTAATTATAAGTCTGCTCAAGAAGTAGAACTATTTGCCGTTTTTCAGGCTTTATTACAAATTTCTGCTCCATTTAATTTATATTCTGACAGTCAATATATCATAAGAGCCTTAAACACTATTGAGACTGTTCCATTTATTGGTACCCTGAATTCTACTATCCAAACTCTTTTTCGTGATATACAACATTTAATTTGCTCCAGAGTTAATAAATGCTATTTTGGTCATATTCGTGCTCACTCTGGACTTCCTGGACCTTTAGCACGAGGCAATGCTTTAGCTGATGAAGCTACACGTATGATATTTCCTTCACTGGAACAAATGGCAAAAACTTCCCACAGCTTACACCATCAAAACAGCAATAGCTTAAGACTTCAATTTGGCATTACTCGAGAAGCTGCCAGACAGATTGTTAAACAATGTCAAACGTGTCCTCAGTTTTTTAGCGTCCCCCACTATGGAGTTAATCCTCGAGGATTGTTGCCAAACGATATATGGCAAATGGATGTTACCCATATTCCTGAATTTGGTAAACAAAAATTTGTTCATGTTACTATTGACACCTTCTCCGGCTTTTTACATGCCTCTCTACAATCTGGAGAAGCTAGCAAACATTGTATAGCTCATTGCATTAAATGTTTTGCTGTTATGGGAACCCCTAAAACCATAAAAACAGACAATGGTCCAGGATACACTGGAAAAAATTTTCAATTATTTTGTACGCAATTGTCTATCTCACATAAAACAGGTATCCCTTATAATCCTCAAGGTCAAGGAATTATTGAACGGGCACATCAAACTCTCAAACATCAATTGCAAAAACTAAAGAAGGAAAAATTGTATCCCAATACCCCCTCCAACTCTCTAAACCATGCTTTATTTGTTCTAAATTTTTTACAATTGGATATAAGTGGCCGTTCAGCAGCACAGCGATTTTGGAACTTTGATGCACAAACAATAAGACCTAAAGTCTTTTGAAAAGACCCACTTGTAGGAAAATGGTATGGACCAGATCCAGTACTAATCTGGGGACGAGGGCATGTTTGTGTTTTCCCACAGGATGCCGAAGCGCCGCGCTGGCTGCCAGAAAGGTTGGTACGCACGGCGGAGACAGTCTCTAGCAAATCAGATGAGGAGATTGACAATTCAAGAACATAATGAATTACCATCTCGGCAACAACTTCAGGCATTGATGCGAGAGGCACAGAATCGTGTTGTGGTGCAGGGCGATCCGATATCGCCTTTAAGCTTCCTGATAACCTTATTAATTATCTTAAATCAGATTAACACTGCACACTCTGAAGAATATTCAAATGCTTACTGGGCTTATTTTCCCGATCCTCCCCTTCTCCAACCCGTGGGCTGGGAGGGTCGGTCTATTCCCATATACACTAATGATACTGTGGCTTTGGGTGGTTTTTCAGATAAACATATTATTCCTAATCAAGTTAATTTCTCTTATCATGGAGTGTTTGATCGCTTACCTATTTGTCTGTCTAGATATTTTAATTCAACAGGATGTCTTTTTGTTGGGGAGTCCGGATATGCTGATTTTGACAATGGTTGGAGCCTGTATATTCCTGGAGTAACGAAAGAGTCTGGAATTCCTCAACGTCGTAATGGAACTGGTCCTTTAGATATTCCTTTCTGCGACTTTGGAACAAGGGGAAGAGTCACTGCTGCACCATGGAAACTGTGTCGAGATGGAACTGCTACGGTTTATAACATATTTGGGACAAATGAGTCATTGTGGGACTGGTCTCCAGACTTGGCCCGAAACCCTGGAGCTCAAGATAATAGGAACTTTGCATCCCGTATTTGGAACTTGGGCGGCTCTAAAGTGTTCCAAACAGAAATCTGGAAACTAGCTGCCGCCCTTGGATGTAAGGGTTCCTACCTTCAGGTGAGATCGAAAGTGAGACACGGTCATTTGTGGAATCTCACCATGAGATACCCTCGTGCGTGTGTGCCTCACCCTTATGCTTTACTAGTAGGATCTGTAAAAATACAACCTGGGTTACAAAATTATAATGTAACTTGTAACAATTGTACTTTGACTAACTGTGTTAGGGGAATTACTAATCAAACTAGGGTTCTAGTCTTAAGACAGCCTGCTTTTGTTATGGTTCCTGTAAAGATTAATGGGTCTTGGTATGATGAAAGGAGACTTAAACTTTAGAGAGAAGTAGAGGGTGCTTTAATGCGTTATCGCAGAGAAATAGGGTTAATAATTCTGGGATTTGTAGCTTTGGTAACTCTTATTGCTTCCTCGATTACTAAAGCCCTGTCCTTGGCACAATCAGTACAAACTGCAACTTTTGTTAATAATCTGGCACAAAATGCATCCGTTGCCCTGGGGACTCAAAAAGATATTGACAAAAAGCTAGAAGATCGATTGAATGCCCTTTATGATGTTGTAAAATATTTAGGTGAAGAGGTTCAAAGTATAAAGTTGAGATTACGAGTACAATGTCATGCTGATTTTCGATAGATCTGTGTTACTCCCAAAAAATATAATGGTAGTATAACTGCTTGAGATAAGGTAAAAGCTCATTTAAAAGGTATTTGGCATAATGAAAATATTTCCTTAGATTTGCTGCATCTACATCAGGAAATAATGAACATTGAAAATGCACCCAGACCTGATTTGGATGTTGCAAAAAGAGCTGAGTCCTTTGTTAAAGAACTTTTTCGACATGTACCTACTGTCAATAGTATTTGGTACTTGGGAGCAGCCATGGGAGGACTGTTCTTAATAATTTTAACTGTTTTATTTCTTGCACCTTGTTTAATTAAAAAACTGATTGATGATCTATGGATCATAAAGGCTTCCATCTATGGAAATGGTCTGCGGTTAAAGGAACATAAGCGTGTGCCTATATAAAAAGAAAGGGGGAGTTGCGGGGAGCTGCCCGTGAGAACGGGGTCCTTTGTCCGAAGGACACAGCTCTGGGAGCTGCCTCAGTCCTTGAGGGTTTGCTTGCAAACATAGCTCTCTGTCCCGCCACCCCAGAGATTAGGCGCTTATTTACTGCAGGCACCTGGAGTTCTGTGCAAACTTCTCACGCACAGAGAAATGTTATCTGGTGTAAGAAATAATAACAGGGAGCCATTCCCATGCTCTCAAGATTTCTTGTGACTGTTTGTAAGATGTATAGGCTAACCAAGAAAAAATGTTAACTGTTTTGTCTCTCTCACGCTTTTCTGTATAAATATGAGATGTTGAATAAAGTTGGTGTCAGACTGCGTCCCTTCGTGGTGACGTGTCTGAACCTCTCGACCCCATCTTTGTAGTCTCTTGCTTTAGTTTCTTTCTTAGCCCCGCCGTGCACGTTCTCGGGACCTGATCGACTTTGCCGGCTGGCCCCGGCAATCAGTCACGTGATCAGTACATTATCAGTCACTTGAACAGTGCATGATCATTGACGTGATCTGTGCATGATCAGTCACGTGACCAGTATATGGTAGCTACGTGATCACTCCATGACGAGCCACGTGAGCAGTGCATGATAGCCACGTGATGTGTGCATGATCAGTTACGTGAGCAGAGTATGATCAGCCACGTGATTAGTGCATGATATCCACGTGATCAGTGCATGATCATCACGTGATCAGTGTATGATCAGCCACGTGAATAGTGCATGCTCAGTCACGTGTTAAGGGCCTGTTGAGCTACGTGATTACTGTCTGCTCATCTGCTTGAAAATTGCCAGCTGGGCTGCATGATTCTTGCCTGTCATATGCTTGACAATTGCCAGCTGTGCTGCATAATTCCTGCCTGCTCAGCTGCTTGATTATTGCCAGCTGAGCAGCATGATTCCTCACACCTGAGTTCCATGATTATTGCCTGCTGACTGTTTGATTCGTGCCTACTCAGCTCTTTGTTTATTGCCTCCAGAGGCAAATGATCGGTGTATGATAGCAAACATGATCAGCGCATGATCAGTCACATGATCAGAGCCATTAAGTCACGTGATCACTACATGATAGTCATGTGATCAGTCCATGCTCAGTCACGGTATCAGTGCATGTACAGCCACGTGATCAGTGCATGATCAGCCAGGTGATCATTTCATGATAGCTATGTGATCAGTTCATGATTTGTCACGTGATCTGTGCATGACAAGGCAGGTGGTCAGTGTATGATCATCGACGTGATCAGTGCATGATCCGTCACCTAATGGGTGTATGATCAGTCACCTGACCGGTACGTGGTAGCTACATGAACATTGCATGGTCAGCCACGTGAGTAGTGCATGATAGCCACGTGATCACGGCATGATCAGTCACGTGATCAGTGCATGATCAGTCATGTGACCAGTACATGGTAGCTGTGTGATCATCGCATGATCAGCCACGTGAGCAGTGCATGATAGCCACGTGATCAGTGCATGATCAGACATGAGATCAGTGCATGATCAGTCACGTGATCAGTGCATGATCAGCCACGTGATCAGTGCATGACCAGGCACGTGATCAGTGTATGTCCAGCCAAGTGATCAGTGCATAATAGCCACGTGATCAGTGCATGATCAATCACATGATCAGTGCATGATCAGTCACGTGATAGGTGTGTGATCAGCCACGTGAACAGTGCATGCTCAGTCACGTGATCAGGGCCTGCTGAGCTGCGTGATTACTGTCTGCTCATCTGCTTGACAATTTCCAGCTGAGCTGCACGATTCCTGCCTGTCATCTCCTTGACAATTGCCACCTGTGCTGCGTAATTCCTGCCTGCTCATCTACTTGATTATTGCCAGCTGAGCAGCATGATTTCTCAGAGCTGAGTTCCATGATTATAGCCTGCTAACTGATTCCTGCCTACTCAGCTCTATGTTCATTGCCTCCAGAGGCACATGATCAGAGTGTGACACCAAACATGATCAGCACATGATCAGTCACATAATCAATGCATGATAAGCCAGGTGATCAGTGCATGATCAATTATGTGATCAGTGCATGATCAGTCATGTGACCAGTACATGGTAGCTGCGTGAACATTGCATGATCAGCCATGTGATCAGTGCATGATCAGTCACGTGATCTGTGCATGATCAGTCACGTGATCTGTGCATGATCAGTCACGTGATCAGTGCATGATCAATTACCTGATCACTGCATGATCAGTCACGTGACCAGTGCATGGTAGCTACGTGAGCATTGCATTATCAGCCACGTGATCAGTGCATGATAGCCACGTGATCAGTGCATGATAGCCACGTGATCAGTGCATGATCAGTCAGGTGTTACGTGTGTGATCAGCCACTTGATCAGTGCATGTTATCCACGTGATCAGTGCAGGATAGCCACGTGATCACTTCATGATTATTTACGTGATCTGTACATGATCAGTCACGTGAACAGTGCATGATCAGTCATGTGATCAGTGTATGACCAGCCAAGTGATCAGTGCATGATAGCCACGTGATCAGTGCATGATCAGTCACGTGATCAGTGTATGATCAGCCACGTGATCAGTACATGATCAGCCAAATGATAAGTGCATGATCAATTACGTGATCAGTGCATGATCAGCCACGTGATCAGTGCATGATCAGTCACGTGATCAGTACATGATCAGGCACGTGAACAGTGCATGATCATTTACGTGATCTGTGCATGATCAGTCACGTGAAAAGTATATGGTAGCTACATGATCATTCCGTGACGAGCCACGTGAGCAGTACATGATAGAAACTTGATGTGTCCATGATGAGTTACGTGAGCAGAGTAT
The DNA here is from genome assembly GCF_032452875.1 of Bos javanicus. Classification (NCBI taxonomy): domain Eukaryota; kingdom Metazoa; phylum Chordata; class Mammalia; order Artiodactyla; family Bovidae; genus Bos; species Bos javanicus. Next base: position 67,591 of record NW_026894445.1, on the reverse strand, counting down.
GATCAGCCACGTGATCAGTGCATGAGTGCCCCGTGATCAGTGCATGATATGTCACGTGACAGGTGTGTGATCAGCCACGTGAACAGTGCATGTTCAGCCACGTATTCAGTGCATGATAGCCACGTGATCAGTGCATGATCAGTTACGTGAGCAGTGTATGATCAGCCACGTGATCAGGGCATGATCAGACACGTGAACAGTGTATGATCAGCCACGTGATCAGTGCATGATATCCAAGTGATCAGTGCATGATCAATCACGTGATCAGTGTTTGATCAGCTACGTGAACAGTGCATGCTCAGTCACGTGATCAGGGCCTGCTGAGCTGCGAGATTACTGTCTGCTCATCTGCTTGACAATTGCCAGCTGAGCTGCACGATTCCTGCCTGTCATCTGCTTGACAATTGCCAGCTGTGCTGCGTAATTCCTGCCTGCTCAGCTGCTTGATTATTGCCAGCTGAGCTGCATGATTCCTCACACCTGAGTTCCATGATTATTGCCTGCTGACTGTTTGATTCGTGCCTACTCAGCTCTTTGTTTATTGCCTCCAGAGGCACATGATCAGTGTATGATAGCAAACATGATCAGCACATGATCAGTCACATGATCAGTGCCATTAAGTCACGTGATCACTACATGATAGTCAAGTGATCAGTCCATGCTCAGTCACGGTATCAGTGCATGATCAGCCACGTGATCAGTGCATGATCTGTCACATGATTAGTGTATGATCACCCACGTGATCAGTGCATGATCAGTCACCTGAGGGGTGTATGATCATTCACGTGACCTGTACATAGTAGCTACATGATCATTGCATGATCAGCCACGTGAGTAGTGCATGATATCCACGTGATCACTGCATGATCAGTCACGTAATCAGTGCATGATCAGTCATGTGACCAGTACATGGTAGCTGTGTGATCATCGCATGATCAGCCACGTGATCAGTGCATGATCAGACACGAGATCAGTGCATGATCAGTCACGTGATCAGTGCATGATCAGCCACGTGATCAGTGCATGACCAGGCACGTGATCTGTGTATGTCCAGCCAAGTGATCAGTGCATGATAGCCACGTGATCAGTGCATGATCAGCCACATGATCAGTCCATGATCAGTCACGTGATAGGTGTGTGATCAGCCACGTGAACAGTGCATGCTCAGTCACGTGATCAGGGCCTGCTGAGCTTCGTGATTACTGTCTGCTCATCTGCTTGACAATTTCCAGCTGAGCTGCATGATTCCTGCCTGTCATCTCCTTGACAATTGCCACCTGTGCTGCGTAATTCCTGCCTGCTCATCTACTTGATTATTGCCAGCTGAGCAGCATGATTTCTCAGAGCTGAGTTCCATGATTATAGCCTGCTGACTGATTCCTGCCTACTCAGCTCTATGTTCATTGCCTCCAGAGGCACATGATCAGTGTGTGACACCAAACATGATCAGCACATGATCAGTCACATAATATATGCATGATAAGCCAGGTGATCAGTGCATGATCAATTATGTGATCAGTGCATGATCAGTCATGTGACAAGTACATGGTAGCTGCGTGATCATTGCATGATCAGCCACGTGAGCAGTGCATGATAGCCACGTGATCAGTGCATGATCAATCACGTGATCTGTGCATGATCAGTCACGGGATCAGTGCATGATCAATTACCTGATCAGTGCATGATCAGTCACGTGACCAGTGCATGGTAGCTACGTGATCATTGCATGATCAGACACGTGATCAGTGCATGATAGCCTCGTGATCAGTGCATGATAGTCACGTGATCAGTGCATGATCAGTCACGTGATACGTGTGTCATCAGCCACGTGATCAGTGCATGTTATCCACGTGATCAGTGCAGGATAGCCACGTGATCAATTCATGATTATTTACGTGATCTGTACATGATCAGTCACGTGATTCGTGTGTGATCAGCCACCGGATCAGTGCGTGATGAGCCATGTGATCAGTGCAGGATCAATTACGTGATCAGTGCATGATCAGTCACATGACCAGTACATGGTAGCTACGTGATCACTGCGTGATCAGCCACGTGATCAGTGTATGATAGCTACGTGATCAGTGCATGATAGCCACATGATCAGTGCATGAGAGCCACGTGATCAGTGCATGATCAGTCACGTGATACATGTGTGATCAGCCACGTGATCAGTGCATGAAAATCCACGTGATCTGTGCAGGATCAATTACGTGATCAGTGCATGATCAGTCACCTGATGGGTGTATGATCATTCACGTGACCTGTACATGGTAGCTACATGATCATTGCATGATCAGCCACGTGAGTAGTGCATGATAGCCACGTGATCACTGCATGATCAGTCACGTGATCAGTGCATGATCAGTCATGTGACCAGTACATGGTAGCTGCGTGATCATCGCATGATCAGCCACGTGAGCAGTGCATGATAGCCAGGTGATCAGTACATGATCAGACACGAGATCAGTGCATGATCAGTCACGTGATCAGTGCATGATCAGTCACGTGACCAGTGCATGGTAGCTACGTGATCATTGCGTGATCAGCCACGTGATCAGTGCATGATCAGTCACGTGATACGTGTGTGATCAGCCACGTGATCAGTGCATGTTATCCACGTGATCAGTGCAGGATAGCCACGGTATCACTTCATGATTATTTACGTGATCTCTACATGATCTGTCACGTGATACGTGTGTAATCAGCCACCGGATCAGTGCGTGATGAGCCATGTGATCAGTGCAGGATCAATTACGTGATCAGTGCATGATCAGTCACATGACCAGTTCATGGTAGCTACGTGATCATTGCGTGATCAGCCACGTGATCAGTGCATGATAGCTACGTGATCAGTGCATGATAGCCACATGATCAGTGCATGAGAGTCACGAGATCAGTGCATGATCAGTCACGTGATACATGTGTGATCAGCCACGTGATCAGTGCACGATGAGCCACGTGATCAGAGCAGGATCAATTACGTGATCAGTGCATGATCAGTCACGTGACCAGTACATGGTTGCTACGTGATCCTTGCATGATCAGCCCAGTGAGCAGAGCATGATAGCCACGTGATCAGTGCATGATCAGTCACGTGATCAGTACATGATCAGTCACTTGAACAGTGCATGATCATTGACGTGATCTGTGCATGATCAGTCACGTGACCAGTATATGGTAGCTACGTGATCATTCCATGACGAGCCACGTGAGCAGTGCATGATAGCCACGTGATGTGTGCATGATCAGTTACGTGAGCAGAGTATGATCAGCCACGTGATCAGTGCATGAGTGCCACGTGATCAGTGCATGATATGTCACGTGACAGGTGTGTGATCAGCCCCGTGAACAGTGCATGTTCAGCCACGTGATCAGTGCATGATAGCCACGTGATCAGTGCATGATCTGTTACCTGAGCAGTGTATGATCAGCCACGTGATCAGTGCATGATCAGTTACCTGAGCAGTGTATGATCAGCCACGTGAATAGTGCATGCTCAGTCACGTGATCAGGGCCTGCTGAGCTGCGTGATTACTGTCTGCTCATCTGCTTGACAATTTCCAGCTGAGCTGCACGATTCCTGCCTGTCATCTGCTTGACAATTGCCAGCTGTGCTGCGTAATTCCTGCCTGCTCAGCTGCTTGATTATTGCCAGCTGAGCAGCATGATTCCTCACAGCTGAGTTCCATGATTATTGCCTGCTGACTGTTTGATTCGTGCCTATTCAGCTCTTTGTTTATTGCCTCCAGAGGCACATGATCAGTGTATGATAGCAAACATGATCAGCACATGATCAGTCACATGATCAGAGCCATTAAGTCACGTGATCACTACATGATAGTCATGTGATCAGTCCATGCTCAGTCACGGTATCAGTGCATGATCAGCCACGTGATCAGTGCATGATCTGTCACATGATTAGTGTATGATCACCCACGTGATCAGTGCATGATCAGTCACCTGATGGGTGTATGATCATTCACATGACCTGTACATGGTAGCTACATGATCATTGCATGATCAGCCAGGTGAGTAGTGCATGATATCCACGTGATCACTGCATGATCAGTCACGTGATCAGTGCATGATCAGTCATGTGACCAGAACATGGTAGCTGTGTGATCATCGCATGATCAGCCACGTGAGCAGTGCATGATAGCCACGTGATCAGTGCATGATCAGACACGAGATCAGTGCATGATCAGTCACGTGATCAGTGCATGATCAGCCACGTGATCAGTGCATGACCAGGCACGTGATCAGTGTATGTCCAGACAAGTGATCAGTGCATGATAGCCACGTGATACATGTGTGATCAGCCACGTGATCAGTGCATGATGAGCCACGTGATCAGTGCAGGATCAATTACGTGATCAGTGCATGATCAGTCACGTGACCAGTACATGGTTGCTACGTGATCATTCCATGACGAGCCATGTGAGCAGTGCATGATAGCCACGTGATGTGTGCATGATCAGTAACATGAACAGAGTATGATCAGCCACGTATTCAGTGCATGAGTGCCACGTGATCAGTGCATGATATGTCACGTGACAGGGTGTGATCAGCCACGTGAACAGTGCATGTTCAGCCACGTGATCAGTGCATGATCAGTTACTTGAGCAGTGTATGATCAGCCACGTGATCAGCATGGTCAGACACGTGAACAGTGTATGATCAACCACGTGATAAGTGCATGATATCCACGTGATCAGTGCATGATCATCACGTGATCAGTGTATGATCAGCCACGTGAATAGTGCGTGCTCAGTCACGTGATAAGGGCCTGCTGAGCTGCGTGATTCCTGTCTTCTCATCTGCTTGACAATTGCCAGCAGAGCTGCATGATTCCTGCCTGTCATCTGCTTGACAATTGCCAGCTGTGCTGCGTAATTCCTGCCTGCTCAGCTGCTTGATTATTGCCAGCTGAGCAGCATGATTCCTCACACCTGAGTTCCATGATTAATGCCTGCTGACTGTTTGATTCGTGCCTACTCAGCTCTTGTTTATTGCCTCCAGAGGCAAATGATTAGTGTATAATAGCAAACATGATCAGCGCATGATCAGTCACATGATCAGAGCCATTAAGTCACGTGATCACTACATGATAGTCATGTGATCAGTCCATGCTCAGTCACGGTATCAGTGCATGATCAGCCACGTGATCAGTGCATGATCAGCCAGGTGATCATTTCATGATAGCTATGTGATCAGTTCATGATTTGTCACGTGATCTGTGCATGACCAGGCAGGTGGTCAGTGTATGATCAGCGACGGATCAGTGCATGATCCGTCAGCTAATGGGTGTATGATCAGTCACCTGACCGGTACATGGTAGCTACATCATTGCATGATCAGCCACGTGAGTAGTGCATGATAGCCACGTGATCAGTGCATGATCAATCACGTGTTCAGTGCATGATCAGTCATGTAATCTGTGCATGACCAGGCACGGGATCAGTATATGACCAGCCAAGTGATCAGTGCATGATAGCCACGTGATCAGTGCATGATCAGTCACGTGATCAGTGCATGATCAATCACGTGATCAGTGGATGATCAGATACTGATCAGCATGATCAGCCACATGATTAGTGCATGATCAATTACGTGATCAGTGCATGATCAATCACCTGATGGGTGTATGATCATTCACGACCTGTACATGGTAGCTACATGATCATTGCATGATCAGCCACGTGAGTAGTGCACGATAGCCACGTGATCAGTGCATGATCAGTCACGTGATCAGTGCATGATCAGTCATGTGACCAGTACATGGTAGCTGCGTGATCATCGCATGATCAGCCACGTGAGCAGTGCATGATGCCACGTGATCAGTGCATGACCAGGCACGTGATCAGTGTATGTCCAGCCAAGTGATCAGTGTATGATATCCACGTGATCAGTGCATGATCAGTCACGTGATCAGTGTATGATCAGCCACGTGATCTGTCCATGATCAGCCACATGATCAGTGAATGATCAATTACGTGTTCAGTGCATGATCAGTCACGTGACCAGTATATGGTAGCTACGTGATCATTGCCAGATCAGCCACGTGAGCAGTGCATGATAGCCACGTGATCAGTGCATGATCAGCCATGTGATCAGTGCATGATCAGTCACGTGATCATTGCCTGGTCAGTCACGTGATCAGTGCATGATCAGGCACGTGATCAGTGCATGATCAGCCAAATGATCAGTGCAAGATCAATTCCATGATCAGTGCATGATCAATTCCATGATCAGTGCATGATCAGTCACGTGATCAGTGTATGATCAGCCACGTGATCAGTGCATGGTCAGACACCTGAGCAGTGTATGATCAGCCACGTGATCAGTGCGTGATCAGACACGTGATCAGTGCTATCAATTACGTGATCAGTGCATGATCAGTCACGTGATCGTGCATGATCAGTCACGTGATCAGTGCATGATCAGACACATGATCAGTGCATGATCAGTCATGACCAGTACATGGTAGCTGCGTGATCATTGCATAATCAGCCACGTTAGCAGTGCATGGTAGCCACATGATCAGTGCTTGATCAGCCACGTGATCAGTGCATGATCAGTTATGTGATCAGTGCAAGATCAGTCACTTGACCAGTACATGGTAGCTACGTGATCATTGCATGATCAGCCACGTGATCAGTGCATGATAGCCACGTAATCAGTGCATGATAGCCACGTGATCTGTGCATGATCAGTCACGTGACCAGTATATGGTAGCTACATGAACATTGCATGACCAGCCAGGTGAGAAGTGCATGATAGCCACCTGATGTGTGCATGATCAGTTACGTGAGCAGAGTATGATCAGCCACGTGATCAGTGCATGAGTGCCACGTGATCAGTGCATGATCAGTCACGTGACAGGTGTGTGATAAGCCACGTGAACAGTGCATGTTCAGCCACGTGATCAGTGCATGATAGCCACGTGATCAGTGCATGATGAGTCTCGTTAAGAGTGCATGATCAATCACGTGATCAGTGTATGATCAGCCGCTTGATCAGTGCATGATCAATTACGTGGTCAGTGCTGATCTGTCATGTGACCAGTACATGGTAGCTATGTGAACATTGTATGATCAGCCACGTAAGCAGTGCATGATAGACACGTGATCAGTGCATGATCAATCACGTGATCAGTACATGATCAGTCACGTGATCAGTGCATGATCAATTACGTTACCATTGCATGATCAGTCACGTGACCAGTACATGTAAGCTACGTGATCATTGCAGGATCAGCCACGTGAGCACTGCATGATAGACACGTGTTCAGTGCATGATCAGCTATGTGAGCAGTGTATGATCAGCCACGTGATCAGCGCATGATCAGACATGTGAACAGTGTATGATCAGCCACGTGATCAGTGCATGATACCTACGTGATCAGTTCATGATTAGTCACGTGATCTGTGCATGACAGGCACGTAATCAGTGCATGATATCCACGTGATCAGTGAATTATAGCCCCGTGATCAGTTCATCATTAGTCACGTTATCTGTGCATGACCAGGCACGTGAAAAATGTATGATCAGCCATGTAATCAGGGCCTTATAGCCACGTGATCAGTGCATGATCAGTCAAGTGATCAGTGCTGGATCAATTACATGATTAGTGCATGATCAGTCACGTGATCAGTACATGATCAGTCACGGGAACATTGCATGATCATTTACATGAACTGTGCATAATCAGTCGCGTGAGCAGTATATGGCAGCTACGTGATCATTGTATGACCAGACACGTGAGCAGTGCATGATCAGCCACATGATCAGTGCATGACTAGGCACATGATCAGTGTATGACCAGCCAAATGATCAGTGCATGATAGCCACTTGATCAGTGCATGATCAGTCACGTGATCAGTGCATGGTCAGTCACGTGATCAGTGCATGATCATGCACGTGATCAGTACATGTGAGTCATGTAGTCAATGCATGATAGGGCCGCAATCAGTGCACGATCAGTCCCGTGATGAGTGTATGATCAGCCAAGTGACCAGTGCAAGATAGCTACGTGATCAGTGCATGATCAGTCACATGATCAGTGCATGATCAGCCACGTCATCAGTGCATGATAGCCACGTAAGCAGTGCATACAATTACATGACCAGTGCATGCGCAATCACGTGATCTGTGCATGAGAGCCACGTGATCAGTGCATGATTATTCACGTGATAGGTGTGTGATCAGCGACGTGAACAGTGCATGCTCAGTCACGTGATCAGGGCCTGCTGAGCTTCGTGATTACTGTCTGCTCATCTGTTTGACAATTTCCAGCTGAGCTGTACGATTCCTGCCTGTCATCCCCTTGACAATTGCCACTTGTGCTGCATAATTCCTGCCTGCTCATCTACTTGATTATTGCCAGCTGAGCAGAATGATTTCTCAGAGCTGAGTTCCATGATTATTGCCTACTGATTCCTGCCTACTCAGCTCTTTGTTCATTGCTTCCAGAGGCACATGATCAGTGTATGACAGCAAAAATGATCAGCACATGATGAATCACATAATCAATGCATGATAAGCCAGGTGATCAGTGCATGATCAATTACGTGATCAGTGCATGATCAGTCATGTGACCAGTACATGGCAGCTGCGTGATCATTGCATGATCAGCCATGTGAGCAGTGCATGATAGCCACGTGATCAGTGCATGATCAGCCACGTGATCAGTGCATGATCAGTCACGTAATCAGTGCATGATCAGCCACGTGATCAGTGCTTGATCAGTCACGTGACCAGTACATGGTAGCTACGTGATCATTGCATGATCAGCCACGTGATCTGTGCATGATAGCCACGTGATCAGTGCATGATCAGTCACGTGATACGTGTGTGATCAGCCACGTGACCAGTGCATGATATCAGTGCATGATAGCCACGTGATCAGTGCATGATAGCCACGTGATCAGTGCATGATCAGTCACGCGATACGCGTGTGATCAGCCACGCGATCAGTGCATGATATCCACGCGATCAGTGCAGGATAGCCACGTGATCACTTCATGATTACTCACGTGATCTGTACATGATCAGTCACGTGATACGTGTGTGATCAGCCACCGGATCAGTGCAGGATCAATTACGTGATCAGTGCATGATCAGTCACGAGACCAGTACATGGTTGCTACGTGATCGTTGCATAATCAGCCACGTGAGCAGAGCATGATAGCCACGTGATCAGTGCATTATCAATCACATGATCAGTACATGATCAGTCACGTGAACAGTGCATGATCATTTACGTGATCTGTGCATGATCAGTCACGTGACCAGTATATGGTAGCTTAGTGATCATTCCATGACGAACCACGTGAGCAGTGCATCATAGCCACGTGATGTGTGCATGATGAGTTACGTGAGCAGAGTATGATCAGCCACGTGATCAGTGCATGAGTGCCACGTGATCAGTGCATGATATGTCACGTGACAGGTGTGTGATCAGCCACCTGAACAGTGCATGTTCAGCCACGTATTCAGTGCATGATAGCCACGTGATCAGTGCATGATCAGTTACGTGAGCAGTGTATGATCAGCCACATGATCAGTGCATGGTCAGACACGTGAACAGTGTATGATCAGCCACGTGGTCAGTGCATGATATCCAAGTGATCAGTGCATGATCAATCACGTGATCAGTGTATGATCAGCCACGTGAACAGTGCATGCTCAGTCACGTGATCAGGGCCTGCTGAGCTGCGTGATTACTGTCTGCTCATCTGCTTGACAATTTCCAGCTGAGCTGCACGATTCCTGCCTGTCATCTCCTTGACAATTGCCACCTGTGCTGCGTAATTCCTGCCTGCTCATCTACTTGATTATTGCCAGCTGAGCAGCATGATTTCTCAGAGCTGAGTTCCATGATTATAGCCTGCTGACTGATTCCTGCCTACTCAGCTCTATGTTCATTGCCTCCAGAGGCACAGGATCAGTGTGTGACACCAAACATGATCAGCACATGATCAGTCACATAATCAATGCATGATAAGCCAGGTGATCAGTGCATGATCAATTATGTGATCATTGCATGAGCAGCCACGTGAGCAGTGCAGGATAGCCACGTGATCAGTGCATGATCAGTCACGTGATGTGTGCATGATCAGTCACGTGATCTGTGCATGATCAGTCTCGTGATCAGTGCATGATCCGTTACCTGATCAGTGCATGATCAGTCACGTGACCAGTGCATGGTAGCTAAGTGATCATTGCATGATCAGCCACGTGATCAGTGCATGATCAATTACGTGATCAGTGTATGATCAGTTACGTGAGCAGAGTATTATCAGCCACGTGATCAGTGCATGAGTGCCACGTGATCAGTGCATGATCAGTCACGTGACAGGTGTGGTGCCACGTGAACAGTGCATGTTTAGCTATGTGATCAGTGCATGATATCCACGTGATCAGTGCATGATCAGTTACGTGAACAGTGTATGATCAGCCACGTGAGCAGTGCATGGTCAGACACGTGAACAGTGTATGATCAAACACGTGATCAGTGCATGATATCCAGGTGATCTGTGCATGATGAGTCTCGTGAACAGTGCATGATCAGTCACGTGACCAGTATATGGTAGCTACGTGATGATTGCATGATCAGCCATGTGATCTGTGCATGATAGCCACGTGATCACTGCATGATAGCCACGTGATCAGTATGACCAGCCAAGTGATCAGTGCATGATAGCCACGTGATCAGTGCATGATCAGTCACGTAATCAGTGCATGATCAGTCACGTGATCAGTGCATGATCAGCCACGCGATCAGTGCATGATCAGTCATGTGATCAGTGCATGATCAGCCACGTGATCAGTGCATGACGAGGCACGTGATCAGTATGACCAGCCAAGTGATCAGTGCATGATAGCCACGTGATCAGTGCATGATCAGTCACGTAATCAGTGCATGATCAGTCATGTGATCAGTGCATGATCAGCCACGTGATCAGTGCATGACGAGGCACGTGATCAGTATGACCAGCCAAGTGATCAGTGCATGATAGCCACGCGATCAGTGCATGATCAGTCACGTAATCAGTGCATGATCAGTCACGTGATCAGTGCATGATCAGCCACGTGATCAGTGCATGATCAGTCACGTGACCAGTATATGGTAGCTACGTGATCATTGCATGATCAGCCATGTGATATGTGCATGATAGCCACGTGATCACTGCATGATAGCCACGTGATCAGTATGACCAGCCAAGTGATCAGTGCATGATAGCCACGTGATCAGTGCATGATCAGTCACGTAATCAGTGCATGATCAGTCACGTGATCAGTGCATGATCAGCCACGTGATCAGTGCATGACGAGGCACGTGGTCAGTATGACCAGCCAAGTGATCAGTGCATGATAGCCACGTGATCAGTGCATGATCAGTCACGTAATCAGTGCATGATCAGTCACGTGATCAGTGTATGATCAGCCACGTGATCAGTGCATGATCAGCCACATGACCAGTGCATGACCAATTACGTGATCAGTGCATGATCAGTCACGTGACCAGTACATGGTAGCTACATGATCATTGCATGATCACCCACGTGAGCAGTGCATGATAGCCACGTGATCAGTGCATGATCAGCCACGTGATCAGTGCATGTGGAGTCATGTAGTCAATGCATGATAGCGCCGTAATCAGTGCACGATGAGTCCCGTGATGAGTGTATGATCAGCCATGTGATCAGAGCAAGATAGCTAAGTGATCAGTGCATGATCAGTCACATGATCAGTGCATAATCAGCCATGTCATCAGTGCATGATAGCCACGTGAGCAGTGCATACAATTACGTGATCACTGCATGCGCAATCACGTGATCAGTGCATGAGAATACGTGATCAGTTCATGATCATTCACGTGATAGGTGTGTGATCAGCAACGTGAACAGTGCATGCTCAGTCACGTGATCAGGCCTGCTGAGCTGCGTGATTACTGTCTGCTCATCTGCTTGACAATTGCCAGCTGAGCTGTACGATTCCTGCCTGTCATCTCCTTGACAATTGCCACCTGTGCTGCATAATTCCTGCCTGCTCATCTACTTGATTATTGCCAGCTGAGCAGCATGATTTCTCAGAGCTGAGTTCCATGATTATAGCCTGCTGACTGATTCCTGCCTACTCAGCTCTTTGTTCATTGCCTCAAGATGCACATGATCAGTGTGTGACACCAAACATGATCAGCACATGATGAGTCACATGATGAATGCATGATAAGCCAGGTGATCAGTGCATGATCAATTACGTGATCAGTGCATGATCAGTCATGTGACCAGTACATGGTAGCTGCGTGATCATTGCATGATCAGCAACGTGAGCAGTGCATGATAGCCACGTGATCAGTGCATGATCCGTCACGTGATCAGTGCATGATCAGTCACGTGTTCAGTGCATGATCAGCCACGTGATCAGTACATGAACAATTACGTGATCAGTGCCTGATTACTCACGGGACCAGTACATGGTAGCTACGTGATCATTGCATGATCAGCCACGTGATCAGTGCCTGCAGAGTCCCGTGATCAGGGCCTGCTGAGCTGCGTGATTCCTGCCGGCTCATCTGCTTGACAATTGCCAGCTGAGCTGCGTGATTCCTGCCTGGTCACGTGCTTGATAATTGACAGTTGAGCAGCATGATTCGTCACTGCTGAGCTCCATGCTTATTGCCTGCTGATTGCGTGGTTCGTGTCTGCTCAGCTCTTTGAGTATCGCCTCCTGAGGTCCCTGTTCCGTCGCCACCTGCCGGGGACCAGCCCCAACTGATCCAGGGTATTCGAAGAAGAGATGGCCTAGGCGACTATTTATATGCTAATCAGAGATGTCAAGAATAATAGCATGAGGAGAGCTCAGTAGGAAAATTCGGTGGAGAAAAGAGACTGAGAGCTTGGTTTACGCGGAAGACCAATCAAACTTCAAGACAAGAAGTTTGCACCACTTACGTAGGCCGCAGGCGCCCTTCGAATAGCGAAAGGTGCCTCACCCTAGACACCTTCTCGAGTGGGTCTTAGCAGCCCAGGCATAATTAGTAAGCGTGGTGGGTTCCGCGCTCCAGATGGAGACTCAGCTGGAAGTTAAAGGGAAGAATGACAAGGAACTTTATGAATTGGAGCTGTAAGTTAACTCTTTGACAGAGAGAGCGAGATGGTGGTGGGGGACAGCCCCCAGTGAAATCAGAGATGAGAGCACAAAACAATACAGTAGGCAGACTCTGTTTTTTTGGGGGGAGATGCTGGAGTATATCCGGGTGGACTCCTGAGGCTCGATCCCGAATTTGCGTATGCCGAGCCTCCTTCCTTATGACCTTTGTCCAGAGTGGAAGGCCTCCCCGGCTCCCGGCACATGATCAGTGCATGCTCAGTCATGATATCAGTGCCTGCTCAGCCACGTGATCACTGACGGCACAGTCACGTGATCAGCGCCTCTCAGTCACGTGATCACCGTATGATAAACACGTGATCACTGAACGACCAGCCACGTGATCACTGCATGCGCGGTCAGATGGTCAGTTCCTGATCAGCCACCTGATCAGTGCGTGCACAGTCCCCTGATCAGTGCCTGTCAGTCCCTGATCACTGCCTGATAAACACGCGATCAGTGCCCGAACAGCCACGTCATCAGTGCATGCAGTCACGTGATCAGTGCATGATAGCCACGTGATCAGTGTGTGCACAGTCCCCTGATCAGCGCCTGTCAGTCACTGATCACTGCCGGATAAACACGTGATCAGTGCATGATGAACCATGTGATCAGTGCCTGATCAGCCACGTCATCAGTGCATGCGCAGTCACGTGATCAGTGCATGATAGCCACGTGATCAGTGCGTGCACAGTCCCATGATCAGCGCCTGTCAGTCACTGATCATTGCCTGATAAACACGTGATCAGTGCATGATGAGCCATGTGATCAGTGCCTGATCAGCCACGTCATCAGTGCATGCGCAGTCACGTCATCAGTGCATGATAGCCACGTGATCAGTGCATGCTCAGTCACGTGATCTGGACTTGATCAGCCACGTGATCAGTGCCTGCAGAGTCAAGTGATCAGGGCCTGCTGAGCTGCGTGATTCCTGCCGGCTCATCTGCATGACAATTGCCATCTGAGCTGGGAGATTCCTGTCGGCTCATCTGCTTGACAATTGCCAGCTGAGCTGCGTGACTCCTGCCTGGTCACGAGCTTGATTATTGCCAGTTGAGCAGCATGATTCGTCACTGCTGAGCTCCATGCTTATTGCCTGCTGATTGCGTGGTTCGTGTCTACTCAGCTCTTTGAGTATCGCCTCCTGAGGTCCCTGTTCGGTCGCCACCTGCCGGGGACCAGCCCCAACTGATCCAGGGTATTCGAAGGAGAGATGGCCTAGGCGACTATTTATATGCTAATCAGAGATGTCAAGAATAATAGTATGAGGAGAGCTCAGTAGGAAAATTCGGTGGAGAAAAGAGACTGAGTAGCTTGGTTTACGCGGAAGACCAATCAAACTTCAAGACAAGAAGTTTGCACCACTTACGTAGGCCGCAGGCGCCCACTCGAATAGCGAAAGGTGCCTCACCCTAGACACCTTCTCGAGTGGGTCTTAGCAGCCCAGGCATAATTAGTAAGCGTGGTGGGTTCCGCGCTCCAGATGGAGACTCAGCTGGAAGTTAAAGGGAAGAATGACAAGGAACTTTATGAATTGGAGCTGTAAGTTAACTCTTTGACAGAGAGAGCGAGATGGTGGTGGGGGACAGCCCCCAGTGAAATCAGAAGTGAGAGCACAAAGCAATACAGTAGGCAGACTCTGGTTTTTTTGGGGGGAGATGCTCGAGCATATCCGGGTGGAATCCTGAGGCTCGATCCCGCATTTGCGTATGCCGAGCCTCCTTCCTCATGACCTTTGTCCAGAGTGGAATGCCTCCCCGGCTCCCGGCACATGATCAGTGCATGCTCAGTCACGATATCAGTGCCTGCTCAGCCACGTGATCACTGACGGCACAGTCACGTGATCAGCGCCTCTCAGTCACGTGATCACCGTAGGATAAACACGTGATCAGTGAACGACCAGCCACGTGATCACTGCATGCGCGGTCAGGTGGTCAGTTCCTGGTCAGCCACCTGATCAGTGCGTGCACAGTCCCCTGATCAGCGCCTGTCAGTCACTGATCACTGCCTGATAAACACGTGATCAGTGCCCGAACAGCCACGTCATCAGTGCATGCGCAGTCACGTGATCAGTGCATGATAGCCACGTGATCAGTGCGTGCACTGTCCCATGATCAGCGCCTGTGAGTCACTGATCATTGCCTGATAAACACGTGATCAGTGCATGATGAGCCATGTGATAAGTGCCTGATCAGCCACGTCATCAGTGCATGCGCAGTCACGTCATCAGTGCATGATAGCCACGTGATCAGTGCATGCTCAGTCACGTGATCTGGACTTGATCAGCCACGTGATCAGTGCCTGCAGAGTCACGTGATCAGGGCCTGCTGAGCTGCGTGATTCCTGCCGGCTCATCTGCATGACAATTGCCATCTGAGCTGCGTGATTCCTGTCGGCTCATCTGCTTGACAATTGCCAGCTGAACTGCGTGATTCCTGCCTGGTCACCTGCTTGATTATTGCCAGTTGAGCAGCATGATTCGTCACTGCTGAGCTCCATGCTTATTGCCTGCTGATTGCGTGGTTCGTGTCTGCTCAGCTCTTTGAGTATCGCCTCCTGAGGTCCCTGTTCGGTCGCCACCTGCCGGGGACCAGCCCCAACTGATCCAGGGTATTCGAAGGAGAGATGGCCTAGGCGACTCTTTATATGCTAATCAGAGATGTCAAGAATAATAGTATGAGGAGAGCTCAGTAGGAAAATTCGGTGGAGAAAAGAGATTGAGTAGCTTGGTTTATGCGGAAGACCAATCAAACTTCAAGACAAGAAGTTTGCACCACTTACGTAGGCCGCAGGCGCCCTCTCGAATAGCGAAAGGTGCCTCACCCTAGACACCTTCTCGAGTGGGTCTTAGCAGCCCAGGCATAATTAGTAAGCGTGGTGGGTTCCGCGCTCCAGATGGAGACTCAGCTGGAAGTGAAAGGGAAGAATGACAAGGAACTTTATGAATTGGAGCTGTAAGTTAACTCTTTGACAGAGAGAGCGAGATGGTGGTGGGGGACAGCCCCCAGTGAAATCAGAAGTGAGAGCACAAAGCAATACAGTAGGCAGACTCTGGTTTTTTTTGGGGGGAGATGCTCGAGCATATCCGGGTGGAATCCTGAGGCTCGATCCCGCATTTGCGTATGCCGAGCCTCCTTCCTCATGACCTTTGTCCAGAGTGGAATGCCTCCCCGGCTCCCGGCACATGATCAGTGCATGCTCAGTCACGATATCAGTGCCTGCTCAGCCACGTGATCACTGACGGCAGTCACGTGATCAGCGCCTCTCAGTCACGTGATCACCATAGGATAAACACGTGATCAGTGAACGACCAGCCACGTGATCACTGCATGCGCGGTCAGGTGGTCAGTTCCTGGTCAGCCACCTGATCAGTGCGTGCACAGTCCCCTGATCAGCGCCTGTCAGTCACTGATCACTGCCTGATAAACACGTGATCAGTGCCCGAACAGCCACGTCATCAGTGCATGCGCAGTCACGTGATCAGTGCATGATAGCCACGTGATCAGTGCGTGCACTGTCCCATGATCAGCGCCTGTGAGTCACTGATCATTGCCTGATAAACACGTGATCAGTGCATGATGAGCCATGTGATAAGTGCCCGATCAGCCACGTCATCAGTGCATGCGCAGTCACGTCATCAGTGCATGATAGCCACGTGATCAGTGCATGCTCAGTCACGTGATCTGGACTTGATCAGCCACGTGATCAGTGCCTGCAGAGTCACGTGATCAGGGCCTGCTGAGCTGCGTGATTCCTGCCGGCTCATCTGCATGACAATTGCCAGCTGAGCTGCGTGATTCCTGTCGGCTCATCTGCTTGACAATTGCCAGCTGAGCTGCGTGATTCCTGCCTGGTCACGTGCTTGATTATTGCCAGTTGAGCAGCATGATTCGTCACTGCTGAGCTCCATGCTTATTGCCTGCTGATTGCGTGGTTCGTGTCTGCTCAGCTCTTTGAGTATCGCCTCCTGAGGTCCCTGTTCGGTCGCCACCTGCCGGGGACCAGCCCCAACTGATCCAGGGTATTCGAAGGAGAGATGGCCTAGGCGACTCTTTATATGCTAATCAGAGATGTCAAGAATAATAGTATGAGGAGAGCTCAGTAGGAAAATTCGGTAGAGAAAAGAGACTGAGTAGCTTGGTTTATGCGGAAGACCAATCAAACTTCAAGACAAGAAGTTTGCACCACTTACGTAGGCCGCAGGCGCCCTCTCGAATAGCGAAAGGTGCCTCACCCTAGACACCTTCTCGAGTGGGTCTTAGCAGCCCAGGCATAATTAGTAAGCGTGGTGGGTTCCGCGCTCCAGATGGAGACTCAGCTGGAAGTTAAAGGGAAGAATGACAAGGAACTTTATGAATTGGAGCTGTAAGTTAACTCTTTGACAGAGAGAGCGAGATGGTGGTGGGGGACAGCCCCCAGTGAAATCAGAGGTGAGAGCACAAAGCAATACAGTAGGCAGACTCCGGTTTTTTGGGGGGGAGATGCTCGAGAATATCCGGGTGGACTCCTGAGGCTCGATCCCGCATTTGCGTATGCCGAGCCTCCTTCCTCATGACCTTTGTCCAGAGTGGAAGGCCTCCCCGGCTCCCGGCACATGATCAGTGCATGCTCAGTCACGATATCAGTGCATGCTCAGCCACGTGATCACGGACGGCAGAGTCACGTGATCAGCGCCTCTCAGTCACGTGATCACCGTAGGATAAACACGTGATCAGTGAACGACCAGCCACCTGATCACTGCATGCGCAGTCAGGTGGTCAGTTCCTGATCAGCCACCTGATCAGTGCGTGCACAGTCCCCTGATCAGCGCCTGTCAGTCACTGATCACTGCCTGATAAACACGTGATCAGTGCATGATGAGCCATGTGATCAGTGCCGATCAGCCACGTCATCAGTGCATGCGCAGTCACGTGATCAGTGCATGATAGCCACGTGATCAGTGCGTGCACAGTCCCATGATCAGCGCCTGTCAGTCACTGATCATTGCCTGATAAACACGTGATCAGTGTGCATGAGTGAGCCATCACGTGATCAGTGCATGATGCCCGTGATCATCAGCCATCGTCTGATCAGTGCACGTGATCAGTGCATGATCATCAGTCATCAGTGCATGCATAGTCACATCAGTGTGATCACGTGATCAGTGCATGCTCAGTCACGTGATCTGGACTTGATCAGCCACGTGATCAGTGCCTGCAGAGTCACGTGATCAGGGCCTGCTGAGCTGCGTGATTCCTGCCGGCTCATCTGCATGACAATTGCCAGCTGAGCTGCGTGATTCCTGTCGGCTCATCTGCTTGACAATTGCCAGCTGAGCTGCGTGATTCCTGCCTGGTCACGTGCTTGATTATTGCCAGTTGAGCAGCATGATTCGTCACTGCTGAGCTCCATGCTTATTGCCTGCTGATTGCGTGGTTCGTGTCTGCTCAGCTCTTTGAGTATCACCTCCTGAGGTCCCTGTTCGGTCGCCACCTGCCGGGGACCAGCCCCAACCGATCCAGGGAATTCGAAGGAGAGATGGCCTAGGCGACTATTTATATGCTAATCAGAGATGTCAAGAATAATAGTATGAGGAGAGCTCAGTATGAAAATTCGGTGGAGAAAAGAGACTGAGTGGCTTGGTTTACGCGGAAGACCAATCAAACTTCAAGACAAGAAGTTTGCACCACTTACGTAGGCCGCAGGCGCCCTCTCTTATAGCGAAAGGTGCCTCACCCTAGACACCTTTTCGAGTGGGTCTTATCAGCCCAGGCATAATTAGTAAGCGTGGTGGGTTCCGCGCTCCAGATGGAGACTCAGCTGGAATTTAAAGGGAAGAATGACAAGGAACTTTATGAATTGGAGCTGTAAGTTAACTCTTTGACAGAGAGAGCGAGATGGTGGTGGGGGACAGCCCCCAGTGAAATCAGAGGTGAGAACACAAAGCAATACAGTACGCAGACTCCGGTTTTTTGGGGGGAGATGCTCGAGAATATCCGGGTGGAGTCCTGAGGCTCGATCCCGCATTTGCGTATGCTGAGCCTCCTTCCTCATGACCTTTGTCCAGAGTGGAAGGCCTCCCCGGCTCCCGGCACATGATCAGTGCATGCTCAGTCACGATATCAGTGCCTGCTCAGCCACGTGATCACTGACGGCACAGTCACGTGATCAGCGCCTCTCAGTCACGTGATCACCGTATGATAAACACGTGATCAGTGAACGACCAGCCACGTGATCACTGCATGCGCGGTCAGATGGTCAGTTCCTGATCAGCCACCTGATCAGTGCGTGCACAGTCCCCTGATCAGCGCCTGTCAGTCCGTGATCACTGCCTGATAAACACGTGATCAGTGCCCGAACAGCCACGTCATCAGTGCATGCGCAGTCACGTGATCAGTGCATGATAGCCACGTGATCAGTGTGTGCACAGTCCCATGATCAGCGCCTGTCAGTCACTGATCATTGCCGGATAAACACGTGATCAGTGCATGATGAGCCATGTGATCAGTGCCCGATCAGCCACGTCATCAGTGCATGCGCAGTCACGTCATCAGTGCATGATAGCCACGTGATCAGTGCATGCTCAGTCACGTGATCTGGACTTGATCAGCCACGTGATCAGTGCCTGCAGAGTCACGTGATCAGGGCCTGCTGAGCTGCGTGATTCCTGCCGGCTCATCTGCATGACAATTGCCAGCTGAGCTGCGTGATTCCTGTCGGCTCATCTGCTTGACAATTGCCAGCTGAGCTGCGTGATTCCTGCCTGGTCACGTGCTTGATTATTGCCAGTTGAGCAGCATGATTCGTCACTGCTGAGCTCCATGCTTATTGCCTGCTGATTGCGTGGTTCGTGTCTGCTCAGCTCTTTGAGTATCACCTCCTGAGGTCCCTGTTCGGTCGCCACCTGCCGGGGACCAGCCCCAACTGATCCAGGGAATTCGAAGGAGAGATGGCTAGGCGACTATTTATATGCTAATCAGAGATGTCAAGAATAATAGTATGAGGAGAGCTCAGTATGAAAATTCGGTGGAGAAAAGAGACTGAGTGGCTTGGTTTACGCGGAAGACCAATCAAACTTCAAGACAAGAAGTTTGCACCACTTACGTAGGCCGCAGGCGCCCTCTCTTATAGCGAAACGTGCCTCACCCTAGACACCTTTTCGAGTGGGTCTTAGCAGCCCAGGCATAATTAGTAAGCGTGGTGAGTTCCGCGCTCCAGATGGAGACTCAGCTGGAAGTTAAAGGGAAGAATGACAAGGAACTTTATGAATTGGAGCTGTAAGTTAACTCTTTGACAGAGAGAGCGAGATGGTGGTGGGGGACAGCCCCCAGTGAAATCAGAAGTGAGAGCACAAAGCAATACAGTAGGTAGACTCCGGTTTTTTTGGGGGGAGATGCTCGAGAATATCCGGGTGGACTCCTGAGGCTCGATCCCGCATTTGCGTATGCCGAGCCTCCTTCCTCATGACCTTTGTCCAGAGTGGAATGCCTCCCCGGCTCCCGGCACATGATCAGTGTATGCTCAGTCACGATATCAGTGCATGATCAGCCACGTGATCACTGACGGCACAGTCACGTGATCAGCGCCTCTCAGTCACGTGATCACCGTATGATAAACACGTGATCAGTGAACGACCAGCCACGTGATCACTGCATGCGCAGTCGGGTGGTCAGTTCCTGATCAGCCACCTGATCAGTGCGTGCACAGTCCCCTGATCAGCGCCTGTCAGTCACTGATCACTGCCTGATAAACACGTGATCAGTGCCCGAAAAGCCACGTCATCAGTGCATGCGCAGTCACGTGATCAGTGCATGATAGCCACGTGATCAGTGCGTGCACTGTCCCATGATCAGCGCCTGTCAGTCACTGATCATTGCCTTATAAACACGTGATCAGTGCATGATGAGCCATGTGATCAGTGCCCGATCAGCCACGTCATCAGTGCATGCGCAGTCACGTCATCAGTGCATGATAGCCACGTGATCAGTGCATGCTCAGTCACGTGATCTGGACTTGATCAGCCACGTGATCAGTGCCTGCAGAGTCACGTGATCAGGGCCTGCTGAGCTGCGTGAGGCTCATCTGCCAATTGCTGAGCTGCGTGATTCCTGTCGGCTCATCTGCTTGACAATTGCCAGGTGAGCTGCATGATTCCTGCCTGGTCACGTGCTTGATTATTGCCAGTTGAGCAGCATGATTCGTCACTGCTGAGCTCCATGCTTATTTCCTGCTGATTGCGTGGTTCGTGTCTACTCAGCTCTTTGAGTATCGCCTCCTGAGGTCCCTGTTCGGTCGCCACCTGCCGGGGACCAGCCCCAACTGATCCAGGGTATTGGAAGGAGAGATGGCCTAGGCGACTATTTATATGCTAATCAGAGATGTCAAGAATAATAGTATGAGGAGAGCTCAGTAGGAAAATTCGGTGGAGAAAAGAGACTGAGTAGCTTGGTTTACGCGGAAGACCAATCAAACTTCAAGACAAGAAGTTAGCACCACTTACGTAGGCCGCAGGCGCCCACTCGAATAGCGAAAGGTGCCTCACCCTAGACACCTTCTCGAGTGGGTCTTAGCAGCCCAGGCATAATTAGTAAGCCTGGTGGGTTCCGCGCTCCAGATGGAGACTCAGCTGGAAGTTAAAGGGAAGAATGACAAAGAACTTTATGAATTGGAGCTGTAAGTTAACTCTTTGACAGAGAGAGCGAGATGGTGGTGGGGGACAGCCCCCAGTGAAATCAGAGGTGAGAGCACAAAACAATACAGTAGGCAGACTCCGGTTTTTTTGGGGGGAGATGCTGGAGAATATCCGGGTGGACTCCTGAGGCTCGATCCCGCATTTGCGTATGCCGAGCCTCCTTCCTCATGACCTTTGTCCAGAGTGGAAGGCCTCCCCGGCTCCCGGCACATGATCAGTGCATGCTCAGTCACGGTATCAGTGCCTGCTCAGCCACGTGATCACTGATGGCACAGTCACGTGATCAGCGCCTCTCAGTCACGTGATCACCGTATGATAATCACGTGATCAGTGAACGACCAGCCATATGATCACTGCATGCGCGGTCAGGTGCTCAGTTCCTGATCAGCCACCTGATCAGTGCGTGCACAGTCCCCTGATCAGCGCCTGTCAGTCACTGATCACTGCCTGATAAACACGTGATCAGTGCCCGAACAGCCACGTCATCAGTGCATGCGCAGTCACGTGATCAGTGCATGATAGCCACGTGATCAGTGCGTGCACAGTCCCATGATCAGCGCCTGTCAGTCACTGATCATTGCCTGATAAACACGTGATCAGTGCATGATGAGCCATGTGATCAGTGCCCGATCAGCCACGTCATCAGTGCATGCGCAGTCACGTCATCAGTGCATGATAGCCACGTGATCAGTGCATGCTCAGTCACGTGATCTGGACTTGATCAGCCACGTGATCAGTGCCTGCAGAGTCACGTGATCAGGGCCTGCTGAGCTGCGTGATTCCTGCCGGCTCATCTGCATGACAATTGCCAGCTGAGCAGCGTGATTCCTGTCGGCTCATCTGCTTGACAATTGCCAGCTGAGCTGCGTGATTCCTGCCTGGTCACGTGCTTGATTATTGCCAGTTGAGCAGCATGATTCGTCACTGCTGAGCTCCATGCTTATTGCCTGCTGATTGCGTGGTTCGTGTCTGCTCAGCTCTTTGAGTATCGCCTCCTGAGGTCCCTGTTCGGTCGCCACCTGCCGGGGACCAGCCCCAACTGATCCAGGGTATTCAAAGGAGAGATGGCCTAGGCGACTATTTATATGCTAATCAGAGATGTCAAGAATAATAGTATGAGGAGAGCTCAGTAGGAAAATTCGGTGGATAAAAGAGACTGAGTAGCTTGGTTTACGCGGAAGACCAATCAAACTTCAAGACAAGAAGTTTGCACCACTTACGTAGGCCGCAGGCGCCCTCTCGAATAGCGAAAGGTGCCTCACCCTAGACACCTTCTCGAGTGGGTCTTAGCAGCCCAGGCATAATTAGTAAGCGTGGTGGGTTCCGCGCTCCAGATGGAGACTCAGCAGGAAGTTAAAGGGAAGAATGACAAGGAACTTTATGAATTGGAGCTGTAAGTTAACTCTTTGACAGAGAGAGCGAGATGCTGGTGGGGGACAGCCCCCAGTGAAATGAGAGGTGAGGGCACAAAGCAATACAGTAGACAGACTCTGGTTTTTTTTTGGGGGGGAGATGCTCGAGAATATCCGGGTGTACTCCTGAGGCTCGATCCCGCATTTGCGTATGCCGAGCCTCATTCCTCATGACCTTTGTCCAGAGTGGAATGCCTCCCCGGCTCCCGGCACATGATCAGTGCATGCTCAGTCACGATATCAGTGCCTGCTCAGCCACGTGATCACTGACGGCACAGTCACGTGATCAGCGCCTCTCAGTCACGTGATCACCGTAGGATAAACACGTGATCAGTGAACGACCAGCCACGTGATCACTGCATGCGCGGTCAGGTGGTCAGTTCCTGATCAGCCACCTGATCAGTGCGTGCACAGTCCCCTGATCAGCGCCTGTCAGTCACTGATCACTGCCTGATAAACACGTGATCAGTGCATGATGAGCCATGTGATCAGTGCCTGATCAGCCACGTCATCAGTGCATGCGCAGTCACGTCATCAGTGCATGATAGCCACGTGATCAGTGCATGCTCAGTCACGTGATCTGGACTTGATCAGCCACGTGATCCGTGCCTGCAGAGTCACGTGATCAGGGCCTGCTGAGCTGCGTGATTCCTGCCGGCTCATCTGCATGACAATTGCCAGCTGAGCTGCGTGATTCCTGTCGGCTCATCTGCTTGACAATTGCCAGCTGAGCTGCGTGATACCTGCCTGGTCACGTGCTTGATTATTGCCAGTTGAGCAGCATGATTCGTCATTGCTGAGCTCCATGCTTATTGCCTGCTGATTGCGTGGTTCGTGTCTGCTCAGCTCTTTGAGTATCGCCTCCTGAGGTCCCTGTTCGGTCGCCACCTGCCGGGGACCAGCCCCAACTGATCCAGGGTATTCGAAGGAGAGATGGCCTAGGCGACTCTTTATATGCTAATCAGAGATGTCAAGAATAATAGTATGAGGAGAGCTCAGTAGGAAAATTCGGTGGAGAAAAGAGACTGAGTAGCTTGGTTTACGCGGAAGACCAATCAAACTTCAAGTCAAGAAGTTTGCACCACTTACGTAGGCCGCAGGCGCCCTCTCGAATAGCGAAAGGTGCCTCACCCTAGACACCTTCTCGAGTGGGTCTTAGCAGCCCAGGCATAATTAGTAAGCGTGGTGGGTTCCGCGCTCCAGATGGAGACTCAGCTGGAAGTTAAAGGGAAGAATGACAAGGAACTTTATGAATTGGAGCTGTAAGTTAACTCTTTGACAGAGAGAGCGAGATGGTGGTGGGGGACAGCCCCCAGTGAAATCAGAGGTGAGAGCACAAAACAATACAGTAGGCAGACTCCGGTTTTTTGGGGGAGATGCTCGAGAATATCCGGGTGGACTCCTGAGGCTCGATCCCGAATTTGCGTATGCCGAGCCTCCTTCCTTATGACCTTTGTCCAGAGTGGAAGGCCTCCCCGGCTCCCGGCACATGATCAGTGCATGCTCAGTCACGATATCAGTGCCTGCTCAGCCACGTGATCACTGACGGCACAGTCACGTGATCAGCGCCTCTCAGTCACGTGATCACCGTATGATAAACACGTGATCAGTGAACGACCAGCCACGTGATCACTGCATGCGAGGTCAGATGGTCAGTTCCTGATCAGCCACCTGATCAGTGCGTGCACAGTCCCCTGATCAGCGCCTGTCAGTCCGTGATCACTGCCTGATAAACACGTCATCAGTGCCCGAACAGCCACGTCATCAGTGCATGCGCAGTCACGTGATCAGTGCATGATAGCCACGTGATCAGTGTGTGCACAGTCCCCTGATCAGCGCCTGTCAGTCACTGATCACTGCCGGATAAACACGTGATCAGTGCATGATGAGCCATGTGATCAGTGCCCGATCAGCCACGTCATCAGTGCATGCGCAGTCACGTCATCAGTGCATGATAGCCACGTGATCAGTGCATGCTCAGTCACGTGATCTGGACTTGATCAGCCACGTGATCAGTGCCTGCAGAGTCACGTGATCAGGGCCTGCTGAGCTGCGTGATTCCTGCCGGCTCATCTGCATGACAATTGCCAGCTGAGCTGCGTGATTCCTGCCTGGTCACGTGCTTGATTATTGCCAGTTGAGCAGCATGATTCGTCACTGCTGAGCTCCATGCTTATTGCCTGCTGATTGCGTGGTTCGTGTCTGCTCAGCTCTTTGAGTATCGCCTCCTGAGGTCCCTGTTCGGTCGCCACCTGCCGGGGACCAGCCCCAACCGATCCAGGGAATTCGAAGGAGAGATGGCCTAGGCGACTATTTATATGCTAATCAGAGATGTCAAGAATAATAGTATGAGGAGAGCTCAGTATGAAAATTCGGTGGAGAAAAGAGACTGAGTGGCTTGGTTTACGCGGAAGACCAATCAAACTTCAAGACAAGAAGTTTGCACCACTTACGTAGGCCGCAGGCGCCCTCTCTTATAGCGAAAGGTGCCTCACCCTAGACACCTTTTCGAGTGGGTCTTATCAGCCCAGGCATAATTAGTAAGCATGGTGGGTTCCGCGCTCCTGATGGAGACTCAGCTGGAAGTTAAAGGGAAGAATGACAAGGAACTTTATGAATTGGAGCTGTAAGTTAACTCTTTGACAGAGAGAGCGAGATGGTGGTGGGGGACAGCCCCCAGTGAAATCAGAGGTGAGAACACAAAGCAATACAGTACGCAGACTCCGGTTTTTTGGGGGAGATGCTCGAGAATATCCGGGTGGACTCCTGAGGCTCGATCCCGCATTTGCGTATGCTGAGCCTCCTTCCTCATGACCTTTGTCCAGAGTGGAAGGCCTCCCCGGCTCCCGGCACATGATCAGTGCATGCTCAGTCAGGATATCAGTGCCTGCTCAGCCACGTGATCACTGATGGCACAGTCACGTGATCAGCGCCTCTCAGTCACGTGATCACCGTATGATAAACACGTGATCAGTGAACGACCAGCCATATGATCACTGCCTGCGCGGTCAAGTGGTCAGTTCCTGATGAGCCACCTGATCAGTGCGTGCACAGTCCCCTGATCAGCGCCTGTCAGTCACTGATCACTGCCTGATAAACACGTGATCAGTGCCCGAACAGCCACGTCATCAGTGCATGCGCAGTCACGTGATCAGTGCATGATAGCCACGTGATCAGTGCGTGCACAGTCCCATGATCAGCGCCTGTCAGTCACTGATCATTGCCTGATAAACACGTGATCAGTGCATGATGAGCCATGTGATCAGTGCCCGATCAGCCACGTCATCAGTGCATTCGCAGTCACGTCATCAGTGCATGATAGCCACGTGATCAGTGCATGCTCAGTCACGTGATCTGGACTTGATCAGCCACGTGATCAGTGCCTGCAGAGTCACGTGATCAGGGCCTGCTGAGCTGCGTGATTCCTGCCGGCTCATCTGCATGACAATTGCCCTGAGCTGCGTGATTCCTCGGCTCATCTGCTTGACAATTGCCAGCTGAGCTGCGTGATTCCTGCCTGGTCACGTGCTTGATAATTGCCAGTTGAGCAGCATGATTCGTCACTGCTGAGCTCCATGCTTATTGCCTGCTGATTGCGTGGTTCGTGTCTGCTCAGCTCTTTGAGTATTGCCTCCTGAGGTCCCTGTTCGGTCGCCACCTGCCGGGGACCAGCCCCAACTGATCCAGGGTATTCGAAGGAGAGATGGCCTAGGCGACTCTTTATATGCTAATCAGAGATGTCAAGAATAATAGTATGAGGAGAGCTCAGTAGTAAAATTCGGTGGAGAAAAGAGACTGAGTAGCTTGGTTTACGCGGAAGACCAATCAAACTTCAAGACAAGAAGTTTGCACCACTCACGTAGGCCGCAGGCGCCCTCTCGAATAGCGAAAGGTGCCTCACCCTAGACACCTTCTCGAGTGGGTCTTAGCAGCCCAGGCATAATTAGTAAGCGTGGTGGGTTCCGCGCTCCAGATGGAGACTCAGCTGGAAGTTAAAGGGAAGAACGACAAGGAACTTTATGAATTGGAGCTGTAAGTTAACTCTTTGACAGAGAGAGCGAGATGGTGGTGGGGGACAGCCCCCAGTGAAATCAGAGGTGAGAGCACAAAGCAATACAGTAGGCAGACTCCGGTTTTTTTGGGGGGAGATGCTCGAGAATATCCGGGTGGACTCCTGAGGCTCGATCCCGCATTTGCGTATGCCGAGCCTCCTTCCTCATGACCTTTGTCCAGAGTGGAATGCCTCCCCGGCTCCCGGCACATGATCAGTGCATGCTCAGTCACGATATCAGTGCCTGCTCAGCCACGTGATCACTGACGGCACAGTTACGTGATCAGCGCCTCTCAGTCACGTGATCACCGTATGATAAACACGTGATCAGTGAACGACCAGCCATGTGATCACTGCATGCGCGGTCAGGTGGTCAGTTCCTGATCAGCCACCTGATCAGTGCGTGCACAGTCCCCTGATCAGCGCCTGTCAGTCACTGATCACTGCCTGATAAACACGTGATCAGTGCCCGAACAGCCACGTCATCAGTGCATGCGCAGTCACGTGATCAGTGCATGATAGCCACGTGATCAGTGCGTGCACAGTCCCATGATCAGCGCCTGTCAGTCACTGATCATTGCCTGATAAACACGTGATCAGTGCATGATGAGCCATGTGATCAGTGCCCGATCAGCCACGTCATCAGTGCATGTGCAGTCACGTCATCAGTGCATGATAGCCACGTGATCAGTGCATGCTCAGTCACGTGATCTGGACTTGATCAGCCGCGTGATCAGTGCCTGCAGAGTCACGTGATCAGGGCCTGCTGAGCTGCGTGATTCTGCGTGATTCCTGTCGGCTCATCTGCTTGACAATTGCCAGCTGAGCTGCGTGATTCCTGCCTGGTCACGTGCTTGATTATTGCCAGTTGAGCAGCATGATTCGTCACTGCTGAGCTCCATGCTTATTTCCTGCTGATTGCGTGGTTCGTGTCAGCTCAGCTCTTTGAGTATCGCCTCCTGAGGTCCCTGTTCGGTCGCCACCTGCCGGGGACCAGCCCCAAATGATCCAGGGTATTCGTAGGAGAGATGGCCTAGGCGACTCTTTATATGCTAATCAGAGATGTCAAGAATAATAGTATGAGGAGAGCTCAGTAGGAAAATTCGGTGGAGAAAAGAGACTGAGTAGCTTGGTTTACGCGGAAGACCAATCAAACTTCAAGACAAGAAGTTTGCACCACTTACGTAGGCCGCAGGCGCCCTCTCGAATAGCGAAAGGTGCCTCACCCTAGACACCTTCTCGAGTGGGTCTTAGCAGCCCAGGCATAATTAGTAAGCGTGGTGGGTTCCGCGCTCCAGATGGAGACTCAGCTGGAAGTTAAAGGGAAGAATGACAAGGAACTTTATGAATTGGAGCTGTAAGTTAACTCTTTGACAGAGAGAGCGAGATGGTGGTGGGGGACAGCCCCCATTGAAATCAGAGGTGAGAGCACAAAGCAATACAGTAGGCAGACTCCGGTTTTTTTTGGGGGGAGATGCTCGAGAATATCCGGGTGGACTCCTGAGGCTCGATCCCGCATTTGCGTATGCCGAGCCTCCTTCCTCATGACCTTTGTCCAGAGTGGAAGGCCTCCCCGGCTCCCGGCACATGATCAGTGCATGCTCAGTCACGATATCAGTGCCTGCTCATCCACGTGATCACTGACGGCACAGTCACGTGATCAGCACCTCTCAGTCACGTGATCACCGTATGATAAACACGTGATCAGTGAACGACCAGCCACGTGATCACTGCATGCGCGGTCAGGTGGTCAGTTCCTGATCAGCCACCTGATCAGTGCGTGCACAGTCCCCTGATCAGCGCCTGTCAGTCACTGATCACTGCCTGATAAACACGTGATCAGTGCCCGAACAGCCACGTCATCAGTGCATGCGCAGTCACGTGATCAGTGCATGATAGCCACGTGATCAGTGCGTGCACAGTCCCATGATCAGCGCCTGTCAGTCACTGATCATTGCCTCATAAACACGTGATCAGTGCATGATGAGCCATGTGATCAGTGCCCGATCAGCCACGTCATCAGTGCATGCGCAGTCACGTCATCAGTGCATGATAGCCACGTGATCAGTGCATGCTCAGTCACGTGATCTGGACTTGATCAGCCACGTGATCAGTGCCTGCAGAGTCACGTGATCAGGGCCTGCTGAGCTGCGTGATTCCTGCCGGCTCATCTGCATGACAATTGCCATCTGAGCTGCGTGATTCCTGTCGGCTCATCTGCTTGACAATTGCCAGCTGAGCTGCGTGATTCCTGCCTGGTCACGTGCTTGATTATTGCCAGTTGAGCAGCATGATTCGTCACTGCTGAGCTCCATGCTTATTGCCTGCTGATTGCGTGGTTCGTGTCTGCTCAGCTCTTTGAGTATTGCCTCCTGAGGTCCCTGTTCGGTCGCCACCTGCCGGGGACCAGCCACAACTGATCCAGGGTATTCGAAGGAGAGA
The DNA here is from genome assembly GCF_032452875.1 of Bos javanicus. Lineage (NCBI taxonomy): Eukaryota > Metazoa > Chordata > Mammalia > Artiodactyla > Bovidae > Bos > Bos javanicus. Next base: position 37,857 of record NW_026894445.1, on the reverse strand, counting down.
TGGCCTAGGCGACTATTTATATGCTAATCAGAGATGTCAAGAATAATAGTATGAGGAGAGCTCAGTATGAAAATTCGGTGGAGAAAAGAGACTGAGTGGCTTGGTTTACGCGGAAGACCAATCAAACTTCAAGACAAGAAGTTTGCACCACTCACGTAGGCCGCAGGCGCCCTCTCGAATAGCGAAAGGTGCCTCACCCTAGACACCTTCTCGAGTGGGTCTTAGCAGCCCAGGCATAATTAGTAAGCGTGGTGGGTTCCGCGCTCCAGATGGAGACTCAGCTGGAAGTTAAAGGGAAGAACGACAAGGAACTTTATGAATTGGAGCTGTAAGTTAACTCTTTGACAGAGAGAGCGAGATGGTGGTGGGGGACAGCCCCCAGTGAAATCAGAGGTGAGAGCACAAAGCAATACAGTAGGCAGACTCCGGTTTTTTGGGGGGAGATGCTCGAGAATATCCGGGTGGACTCCTGAGGCTCGATCCCGCATTTGCGTATGCCGAGCCTCCTTCCTCATGACCTTTGTCCAGAGTGGAATGCCTCCCCGGCTCCCGGCACATGATCAGTGCATGCTCAGTCACGATATCAGTGCCTGCTCAGCCACGTGATCACTGACGGCACAGTTACGTGATCAGCGCCTCTCAGTCACGTGATCACCGTATGATAAACACGTGATCAGTGAACGACCAGCCATGTGATCACTGCATGCGCGGTCAGGTGGTCAGTTCCTGATCAGCCACCTGATCAGTGCGTGCACAGTCCCCTGATCAGCGCCTGTCAGTCACTGATCACTGCCTGATAAACACGTGATCAGTGCCCGAACAGCCACGTCATCAGTGCATGCGCAGTCACGTGATCAGTGCATGATAGCCACGTGATCAGTGCGTGCACAGTCCCATGATCAGCGCCTGTCAGTCACTGATCATTGCCTGATAAACACGTGATCAGTGCATGATGAGCCATGTGATCAGTGCCCGATCAGCCACGTCATCAGTGCATGTGCAGTCACGTCATCAGTGCATGATAGCCACGTGATCAGTGCATGCTCAGTCACGTGATCTGGACTTGATCAGCCGCGTGATCAGTGCCTGCAGAGTCACGTGATCAGGGCCTGCTGAGCTGCGTGATTCTGCGTGATTCCTGTCGGCTCATCTGCTTGACAATTGCCAGCTGAGCTGCGTGATTCCTGCCTGGTCACGTGCTTGATTATTGCCAGTTGAGCAGCATGATTCGTCACTGCTGAGCTCCATGCTTATTTCCTGCTGATTGCGTGGTTCGTGTCAGCTCAGCTCTTTGAGTATCGCCTCCTGAGGTCCCTGTTCGGTCGCCACCTGCCGGGGACCAGCCCCAAATGATCCAGGGTATTCGAAGGAGAGATGGCCTAGGCGACTCTTTTTATGCTAATCAGAGATGTCAAGAATAATAGTATGAGGAGAGCTCAGTAGGAAAATTCGGTGGAGAAAAGAGACTGAGTAGCTTGGTTTACGCGGAAGACCAATCAAACTTCAAGACAAGAAGTTTGCACCACTTACGTAGGCCGCAGGCGCCCTCTCGAATAGCGAAAGGAGCCTCACCCTAGACACCTTCTCGAGTGGGTCTTAGCAGCCCAGGTATAATTAGTAAGCGTGGTGTGTTCCGCGCTCCAGATGGAGACTCAGCTGGAAGTTAAAGGGAAGAATGACAAGGAACTTTATGAATTGGAGCTGTAGGTTAACTCTTTGACAGAGAGAGCGAGATGGTGGTGGGGGACAGCCCCCATTGAAATCAGAGGTGAGAGCACAAAGCAATACAGTAGGCAGACTCCGGTTTTTTTGGGGGGAGATGCCCGAGAATATCCGGGTGGACTCCTGAGGCTCGATCCCGCATTTGCGTATGCCGAGCCTCCTTCCTCATGACCTTTGTCCAGAGTGGAAGGCCTCCCCGGCTCCCGGCACATGATCAGTGCATGCTCAGTCACGATATCAGTGCCTGCTCATCCACGTGATCACTGATGGCACAGTCACGTGATCAGCACCTCTCAGTCACGTGATCACCGTATGATAAACACGTGATCAGTGAACGGCCAGCCACGTGATCACTGCATGCACGGTCAGGTGGTCAGTTCCTGATCAGCCACCTGATCAGTGCGTGCACAGTCCCCTGATCAGCGCGTGTCAGTCACTGATCACTGCCTGATAAACACCTGATCAGTGCCCGAACAGCCACGTCATCAGTGCATGCGCAGTCACGTGATCAGTGCATGATAGCCACGTGATCAGTGCGTGCACAGTCCCATGATCAGCGCCTGTCAGTCACTGATCATTGCCTGATAAACACGTGATCAGTGCATGATGAGCCATGTGATCAGTCCCTGATCAGCCACGTCATCAGTGCATGCGCAGTCACGTCATCAGTGCTTGATAGCCACGTGATCAGTGCCTGCTCAGTCACGTGATCTGGACTTGATCAGCCACGTGATCAGTGCCTGCAGAGTCACGTGATCAGGGCCTGCTGAGCTGCGTGATTCCTGCCGGCTCATCTGCATGACAATTGCCATCTGAGCTGCGTGATTCCTGTCGGCTCATCTGCTTGACAATTGCCAGCTGAGCTGCGTGATTCCTGCCTGGTCACGTGCTTGATTATTGCCAGTTGAGCAGCATGATTCGTCACTGCTGAGCTCCATGCTTATTGCCTGCTGATTGCGTGGTTCGTGTCTGCTCAGCTCTTTGAGTATCGCCTCCTGAGGTCCCTGTTCGGTCGCCACCTGCCGGGGACCAGCCACAACTGATCCAGGGTATTCGAAGGAGAGATGGCCTAGGCGACTATTTATATGCTAATCAGAGATGTCAAGAATAATAGTATGAGGAGAGCTCAGTATGAAAATTCGGTGGAGAAAAGAGACTGAGTGGCTTGGTTTACGCGGAAGACCAATCAAACTTCAAGACAAGAAGTTTGCACCACTTACGTGGGCCGCAGGCGCCCTCTCGAATAGCGAAAGGTGCCTCACCCTAGACACCTTTTCGAGTGGGTCTTATCAGCCCAGGCATAATTAGTAAGCGTGGTGGGTTCCGCGCTCCAGATGGAGACTCAGCTGGAAGTTAAAGGGAAGAATGACAAGGAACTTTATGAATTGGAGCTGTAAGTTAACTCTTTGACAGAGAGAGCGAGATGGTGGTGGGGGACAGCCCCCAGTGAAATCAGAGGTGAGAGCACAAAGCAATACAGTAGGCAGACTCCGGTTTTTTTGGGGGGAGATGCTCGAGAATATCCGGGTGGACTCCTGAGGCTCGATCCCGCATTTGCGTATGCCGAGCCTCCTTCCTCATGACCTTTGTCCAGAGTGGAATGCCTCCCCGGCTCCCGGCACATGATCAGTGCATGCTCAGTCACGATATCAGTGCCTGCTCAGCCACGTGATCACTGACGGCACAGTCACGTGATCAGCGCCTCTCAGTCACGTGATCACCGTATGATAAACACGTGATCAGTGAACGACCAGCCACGTGATCACTGCATGCGCGGTCAGGTGGTCAGTTCCTGATCAGCCACCTGATCAGTGCGTGCACAGTCCCCTGATCAGCGCCTGTCAGTCACTGATCACTGCCTGATAAACACGTGATCAGTGCCCGAACAGCCACGTCATCAGTGCATGCGCAGTCACGTGATCAGTGCATGATAGCCACGTGATCAGTGCGTGCACAGTCCCATGATCAGCGCCTGTCAGTCACTGATCATTGCCTGATAAACACGTGATCAGTGCATGATGAGCCATGTGATCAGTGCCCGATCAGCCACGTCATCAGTGCATGCGCAGTCACGTCATCAGTGCATGATAGCCACGTGATCAGTGCATGCTCAGTCACGTGATCTGGACTTGATCAGCCACGTGATCAGTGCCTGCAGAGTCACGTGATCAGGGCCTGCTGAGCTGCGTGATTCCTGCCGGCTCATCTGCATGACAATTGCTGAGCTGCGTGATTCCTGTCGGCTCATCTGCTTGACAATTGCCAGCTGAGCTGCGTGATTCCTGCCTGGTCACGTGCTTGATTATTGCCAGTTGAGCAGCATGATTCGTCACTGCTGAGCTCCATGCTTATTGCCTGCTGATTGCGTGGTTCGTGTCTGCTCAGCTCTTTGAGTATTGCCTCCTGAGGTCCCTGTTCGGTCGCCACCTGCCGGGGACCAGCCCCAACTGATCCAGGGTATTCGAAGGAGAGATGGCCTAGGCGACTATTTATATGCTAATCAGAGATGTCAAGAATAATAGTATGAGGAGAGCTCAGTAGGAAAATTCGGTGGAGAAAAGAGACTGAGTAGCTTGGTTTACGCGGAAGACCAATCAAACTTCAAGACAAGAAGTTTGCACCACTTACGTAGGCCGCAGGCGCCCTCTCGAATAGCGAAAGGTGCCTCACCCTAGACACCTTCTCGAGTGGGTCTTAGCAGCCCAGGCATAATTAGTAAGCGTGGTGGGTTCCGCGCTCCAGATGGAGACTCAGCTGGAAGTTAAAGGGAAGAATGACAAGGAACTTTATGAATTGGAGCTGTAAGTTAACTCTTTGACAGAGAGAGCGAGATGGTGGTGGGGGACAGCCCCCAGTGAAATCAGAGGTGAGAGCACAAAGCAATACAGTAGGCAGACTCCGGTTTTTTGGGGGAGATGCTCGAGAATATCCGGGTGGACTCCTGAGGCTCGATCCCGCATTTGCGTATGCCGAGCCTCCTTCCTCATGACCTTTGTCCAGAGTGGAATGCCTCCCCGGCTCCCGGCACATGATCAGTGCATGCTCAGTCACGATATCAGTGCCTGCTCAGCCACGTGATCACTGACGGCACAGTCACGTGATCAGCGCCTCTCAGTCACGTGATCACCGTATGATAAACACGTGATCAGTGAACGACCAGCCACGTGATCACTGCATGCGCGGTCAGGTGGTCAGTTCCTGATCAGCCACCTGATCAGTGCGTGCACAGTCCCCTGATCAGCGCCTGTCAGTCACTGATCACTGCCTGATAAACACGTGATCAGTGCCCGAACAGCCACGTCATCAGTGCATGCGCAGTCACGTGATCAGTGCATGATAGCCACGTGATCAGTGCGTGCACAGTCCCATGATCAGCGCCTGTCAGTCACTGATCATTGCCTGATAAACACGTGATCAGTGCATGATGAGCCATGTGATCAGTGCCCGATCAGCCACGTCATCAGTGCATGCGCAGTCACGTCATCAGTGCATGATAGCCACGTGATCAGTGCATGCTCAGTCACGTGATCTGGACTTGATCAGCCACGTGATCAGTGCCTGCAGAGTCACGTGATCAGGGCCTGCTGAGCTGCTGTGATCTGAGCTGCGTGATTCCTGTCGGCTCATCTGCTTGACAATTGCCAGCTGAGCTGCGTGATTCCTGCCTGGTCACGTGCTTGATTATTGCCAGTTGAGCAGCATGATTCGTCACTGCTGAGCTCCATGCTTATTGCCTGCTGATTGCGTGGTTCGTGTCTGCTCAGCTCTTTGAGTATTGCCTCCTGAGGTCCCTGTTCGGTCGCCACCTGCCGGGGACCAGCCCCAACTGATCCAGGGTATTCGAAGGAGAGATGGCCTAGGCGACTATTTATATGCTAATCAGAGATGTCAAGAATAATAGTATGAGGAGAGCTCAGTAGGAAAATTCGGTGGAGAAAAGAGACTGAGTAGCTTGGTTTACGCGGAAGACCAATCAAACTTCAAGACAAGAAGTTTGCACCACTTACGTAGGCCGCAGGCGCCCTCTCGAATAGCGAAAGGTGCCTCACCCTAGACACCTTCTCGAGTGGGTCTTAGCAGCCCAGGCATAATTAGTAAGCGTGGTGGGTTCCGCGCTCCAGATGGAGACTCAGCTGGAAGTTAAAGGGAAGAATGACAAGGAACTTTATGAATTGGAGCTGTAAGTTAACTCTTTGACAGAGAGAGCGAGATGGTGGTGGGGGACAGCCCCCAGTGAAATCAGAGGTGAGAGCACAAAGCAATACAGTAGGCAGACTCCGGTTTTTTGGGGGGAGATGCTCGAGAATATCCGGGTGGACTCCTGAGGCTCGATCCCGCATTTGCGTATGCCGAGCCTCCTTCCTCATGACCTTTGTCCAGAGTGGAATGCCTCCCCGGCTCCCGGCACATGATCAGTGCATGCTCAGTCACGATATCAGTGCCTGCTCAGCCACGTGATCACTGACGGCACAGTCACGTGATCAGCGCCTCTCAGTCACGTGATCACCGTATGATAAACACGTGATCAGTGAACGACCAGCCACGTGATCACTGCATGCGCGGTCAGGTGGTCAGTTCCTGATCAGCCACCTGATCAGTGCGTGCACAGTCCCCTGATCAGCGCCTGTCAGTCACTGATCACTGCCTGATAAACACGTGATCAGTGCCCGAACAGCCACGTCATCAGTGCATGCGCAGTCACGTGATCAGTGCATGATAGCCACGTGATCAGTGCGTGCACAGTCCCATGATCAGCGCCTGTCAGTCACTGATCATTGCCTGATAAACACGTGATCAGTGCATGATGAGCCATGTGATCAGTGCCCGATCAGCCACGTCATCAGTGCATGCGCAGTCACGTCATCAGTGCATGATAGCCACGTGATCAGTGCATGCTCAGTCACGTGATCTGGACTTGATCAGCCACGTGATCAGTGCCTGCAGAGTCACGTGATCAGGGCCTGCTGAGCTGCGTGATTCCTGCCGGCTCATCTGCATGACAATTGCTGAGCTGCGTGATTCCTGTCGGCTCATCTGCTTGACAATTGCCAGCTGAGCTGCGTGATTCCTGCCTGGTCACGTGCTTGATTATTGCCAGTTGAGCAGCATGATTCGTCACTGCTGAGCTCCATGCTTATTGCCTGCTGATTGCGTGGTTCGTGTCTGCTCAGCTCTTTGAGTATTGCCTCCTGAGGTCCCTGTTCGGTCGCCACCTGCCGGGGACCAGCCCCAACTGATCCAGGGTATTCGAAGGAGAGATGGCCTAGGCGACTATTTATATGCTAATCAGAGATGTCAAGAATAATAGTATGAGGAGAGCTCAGTAGGAAAATTCGGTGGAGAAAAGAGACTGAGTAGCTTGGTTTACGCGGAAGACCAATCAAACTTCAAGACAAGAAGTTTGCACCACTTACGTAGGCCGCAGGCGCCCTCTCGAATAGCGAAAGGTGCCTCACCCTAGACACCTTCTCGAGTGGGTCTTAGCAGCCCAGGCATAATTAGTAAGCGTGGTGGGTTCCGCGCTCCAGATGGAGACTCAGCTGGAAGTTAAAGGGAAGAATGACAAGGAACTTTATGAATTGGAGCTGTAAGTTAACTCTTTGACAGAGAGAGCGAGATGGTGGTGGGGGACAGCCCCCAGTGAAATCAGAGGTGAGAGCACAAAGCAATACAGTAGGCAGACTCCGGTTTTTTTGGGGGAGATGCTCGAGAATATCCGGGTGGACTCCTGAGGCTCGATCCCGCATTTGCGTATGCCGAGCCTCCTTCCTCATGACCTTTGTCCAGAGTGGAATGCCTCCCCGGCTCCCGGCACATGATCAGTGCATGCTCAGTCACGATATCAGTGCCTGCTCAGCCACGTGATCACTGACGGCACAGTCACGTGATCAGCGCCTCTCAGTCACGTGATCACCGTATGATAAACACGTGATCAGTGAACGACCAGCCACGTGATCACTGCATGCGCGGTCAGGTGGTCAGTTCCTGATCAGCCACCTGATCAGTGCGTGCACAGTCCCCTGATCAGCGCCTGTCAGTCACTGATCACTGCCTGATAAACACGTGATCAGTGCCCGAACAGCCACGTCATCAGTGCATGCGCAGTCACGTGATCAGTGCATGATAGCCACGTGATCAGTGCGTGCACAGTCCCATGATCAGCGCCTGTCAGTCACTGATCATTGCCTGATAAACACGTGATCAGTGCATGATGAGCCATGTGATCAGTGCCCGATCAGCCACGTCATCAGTGCATGCGCAGTCACGTCATCAGTGCATGATAGCCACGTGATCAGTGCATGCTCAGTCACGTGATCTGGACTTGATCAGCCACGTGATCAGTGCCTGCAGAGTCACGTGATCAGGGCCTGCTGAGCTGCGTGATTCCTGCCGGCATGTGATCTGAGCTGCGTGATTCCTGTCGGCTCATCTGCTTGACAATTGCCAGCTGAGCTGCGTGATTCCTGCCTGGTCACGTGCTTGATTATTGCCAGTTGAGCAGCATGATTCGTCACTGCTGAGCTCCATGCTTATTGCCTGCTGATTGCGTGGTTCGTGTCTGCTCAGCTCTTTGAGTATTGCCTCCTGAGGTCCCTGTTCGGTCGCCACCTGCCGGGGACCAGCCCCAACTGATCCAGGGTATTCGAAGGAGAGATGGCCTAGGCGACTATTTATATGCTAATCAGAGATGTCAAGAATAATAGTATGAGGAGAGCTCAGTAGGAAAATTCGGTGGAGAAAAGAGACTGAGTAGCTTGGTTTACGCGGAAGACCAATCAAACTTCAAGACAAGAAGTTTGCACCACTTACGTAGGCCGCAGGCGCCCTCTCGAATAGCGAAAGGTGCCTCACCCTAGACACCTTCTCGAGTGGGTCTTAGCAGCCCAGGCATAATTAGTAAGCGTGGTGGGTTCCGCGCTCCAGATGGAGACTCAGCTGGAAGTTAAAGGGAAGAATGACAAGGAACTTTATGAATTGGAGCTGTAAGTTAACTCTTTGACAGAGAGAGCGAGATGGTGGTGGGGGACAGCCCCCAGTGAAATCAGAGGTGAGAGCACAAAGCAATACAGTAGGCAGACTCCGGTTTTTTTGGGGGAGATGCTCGAGAATATCCGGGTGGACTCCTGAGGCTCGATCCCGCATTTGCGTATGCCGAGCCTCCTTCCTCATGACCTTTGTCCAGAGTGGAATGCCTCCCCGGCTCCCGGCACATGATCAGTGCATGCTCAGTCACGATATCAGTGCCTGCTCAGCCACGTGATCACTGACGGCACAGTCACGTGATCAGCGCCTCTCAGTCACGTGATCACCGTATGATAAACACGTGATCAGTGAACGACCAGCCACGTGATCACTGCATGCGCGGTCAGGTGGTCAGTTCCTGATCAGCCACCTGATCAGTGCGTGCACAGTCCCCTGATCAGCGCCTGTCAGTCACTGATCACTGCCTGATAAACACGTGATCAGTGCCCGAACAGCCACGTCATCAGTGCATGCGCAGTCACGTGATCAGTGCATGATAGCCACGTGATCAGTGCGTGCACAGTCCCATGATCAGCGCCTGTCAGTCACTGATCATTGCCTGATAAACACGTGATCAGTGCATGATGAGCCATGTGATCAGTGCCCGATCAGCCACGTCATCAGTGCATGCGCAGTCACGTCATCAGTGCATGATAGCCACGTGATCAGTGCATGCTCAGTCACGTGATCTGGACTTGATCAGCCACGTGATCAGTGCCTGCAGAGTCACGTGATCAGGGCCTGCTGAGCTGCGTGATTCCTGCCGGCTCATCTGCATGACAATTGCCAGCTGAGCTGCGTGATTCCTGTCGGCTCATCTGCTTGACAATTGCCAGCTGAGCTGCGTGATTCCTGCCTGGTCACGTGCTTGATTATTGCCAGTTGAGCAGCATGATTCGTCACTGCTGAGCTCCATGCTTATTGCCTGCTGATTGCGTGGTTCGTGTCTGCTCAGCTCTTTGAGTATTGCCTCCTGAGGTCCCTGTTCGGTCGCCACCTGCCGGGGACCAGCCCCAACTGATCCAGGGTATTCGAAGGAGAGATGGCCTAGGCGACTATTTATATGCTAATCAGAGATGTCAAGAATAATAGTATGAGGAGAGCTCAGTAGGAAAATTCGGTGGAGAAAAGAGACTGAGTAGCTTGGTTTACGCGGAAGACCAATCAAACTTCAAGACAAGAAGTTTGCACCACTTACGTAGGCCGCAGGCGCCCTCTCGAATAGCGAAAGGTGCCTCACCCTAGACACCTTCTCGAGTGGGTCTTAGCAGCCCAGGCATAATTAGTAAGCGTGGTGGGTTCCGCGCTCCAGATGGAGACTCAGCTGGAAGTTAAAGGGAAGAATGACAAGGAACTTTATGAATTGGAGCTGTAAGTTAACTCTTTGACAGAGAGAGCGAGATGGTGGTGGGGGACAGCCCCCAGTGAAATCAGAGGTGAGAGCACAAAGCAATACAGTAGGCAGACTCCGGTTTTTTTGGGGGGAGATGCTCGAGAATATCCGGGTGGACTCCTGAGGCTCGATCCCGCATTTGCGTATGCCGAGCCTCCTTCCTCATGACCTTTGTCCAGAGTGGAATGCCTCCCCGGCTCCCGGCACATGATCAGTGCATGCTCAGTCACGATATCAGTGCCTGCTCAGCCACGTGATCACTGACGGCACAGTCACGTGATCAGCGCCTCTCAGTCACGTGATCACCGTATGATAAACACGTGATCAGTGAACGACCAGCCACGTGATCACTGCATGCGCGGTCAGGTGGTCAGTTCCTGATCAGCCACCTGATCAGTGCGTGCACAGTCCCCTGATCAGCGCCTGTCAGTCACTGATCACTGCCTGATAAACACGTGATCAGTGCCCGAACAGCCACGTCATCAGTGCATGCGCAGTCACGTGATCAGTGCATGATAGCCACGTGATCAGTGCGTGCACAGTCCCATGATCAGCGCCTGTCAGTCACTGATCATTGCCTGATAAACACGTGATCAGTGCATGATGAGCCATGTGATCAGTGCCCGATCAGCCACGTCATCAGTGCATGCGCAGTCACGTCATCAGTGCATGATAGCCACGTGATCAGTGCATGCTCAGTCACGTGATCTGGACTTGATCAGCCACGTGATCAGTGCCTGCAGAGTCACGTGATCAGGGCCTGCTGAGCTGCGTGATTCCTGCCGGCTCATCTGCATGACAATTGCTGAGCTGCGTGATTCCTGTCGGCTCATCTGCTTGACAATTGCCAGCTGAGCTGCGTGATTCCTGCCTGGTCACGTGCTTGATTATTGCCAGTTGAGCAGCATGATTCGTCACTGCTGAGCTCCATGCTTATTGCCTGCTGATTGCGTGGTTCGTGTCTGCTCAGCTCTTTGAGTATTGCCTCCTGAGGTCCCTGTTCGGTCGCCACCTGCCGGGGACCAGCCCCAACTGATCCAGGGTATTCGAAGGAGAGATGGCCTAGGCGACTATTTATATGCTAATCAGAGATGTCAAGAATAATAGTATGAGGAGAGCTCAGTAGGAAAATTCGGTGGAGAAAAGAGACTGAGTAGCTTGGTTTACGCGGAAGACCAATCAAACTTCAAGACAAGAAGTTTGCACCACTTACGTAGGCCGCAGGCGCCCTCTCGAATAGCGAAAGGTGCCTCACCCTAGACACCTTCTCGAGTGGGTCTTAGCAGCCCAGGCATAATTAGTAAGCGTGGTGGGTTCCGCGCTCCAGATGGAGACTCAGCTGGAAGTTAAAGGGAAGAATGACAAGGAACTTTATGAATTGGAGCTGTAAGTTAACTCTTTGACAGAGAGAGCGAGATGGTGGTGGGGGACAGCCCCCAGTGAAATCAGAGGTGAGAGCACAAAGCAATACAGTAGGCAGACTCCGGTTTTTTGGGGGAGATGCTCGAGAATATCCGGGTGGACTCCTGAGGCTCGATCCCGCATTTGCGTATGCCGAGCCTCCTTCCTCATGACCTTTGTCCAGAGTGGAATGCCTCCCCGGCTCCCGGCACATGATCAGTGCATGCTCAGTCACGATATCAGTGCCTGCTCAGCCACGTGATCACTGACGGCACAGTCACGTGATCAGCGCCTCTCAGTCACGTGATCACCGTATGATAAACACGTGATCAGTGAACGACCAGCCACGTGATCACTGCATGCGCGGTCAGGTGGTCAGTTCCTGATCAGCCACCTGATCAGTGCGTGCACAGTCCCCTGATCAGCGCCTGTCAGTCACTGATCACTGCCTGATAAACACGTGATCAGTGCCCGAACAGCCACGTCATCAGTGCATGCGCAGTCACGTGATCAGTGCATGATAGCCACGTGATCAGTGCGTGCACAGTCCCATGATCAGCGCCTGTCAGTCACTGATCATTGCCTGATAAACACGTGATCAGTGCATGATGAGCCATGTGATCAGTGCCCGATCAGCCACGTCATCAGTGCATGCGCAGTCACGTCATCAGTGCATGATAGCCACGTGATCAGTGCATGCTCAGTCACGTGATCTGGACTTGATCAGCCACGTGATCAGTGCCTGCAGAGTCACGTGATCAGGGCCTGCTGAGCTGCGTGATTCCTGCCGGCTCATCTGCATGACAATTGCTGAGCTGCGTGATTCCTGTCGGCTCATCTGCTTGACAATTGCCAGCTGAGCTGCGTGATTCCTGCCTGGTCACGTGCTTGATTATTGCCAGTTGAGCAGCATGATTCGTCACTGCTGAGCTCCATGCTTATTGCCTGCTGATTGCGTGGTTCGTGTCTGCTCAGCTCTTTGAGTATTGCCTCCTGAGGTCCCTGTTCGGTCGCCACCTGCCGGGGACCAGCCCCAACTGATCCAGGGTATTCGAAGGAGAGATGGCCTAGGCGACTATTTATATGCTAATCAGAGATGTCAAGAATAATAGTATGAGGAGAGCTCAGTAGGAAAATTCGGTGGAGAAAAGAGACTGAGTAGCTTGGTTTACGCGGAAGACCAATCAAACTTCAAGACAAGAAGTTTGCACCACTTACGTAGGCCGCAGGCGCCCTCTCGAATAGCGAAAGGTGCCTCACCCTAGACACCTTCTCGAGTGGGTCTTAGCAGCCCAGGCATAATTAGTAAGCGTGGTGGGTTCCGCGCTCCAGATGGAGACTCAGCTGGAAGTTAAAGGGAAGAATGACAAGGAACTTTATGAATTGGAGCTGTAAGTTAACTCTTTGACAGAGAGAGCGAGATGGTGGTGGGGGACAGCCCCCAGTGAAATCAGAGGTGAGAGCACAAAGCAATACAGTAGGCAGACTCCGGTTTTTTTGGGGGGAGATGCTCGAGAATATCCGGGTGGACTCCTGAGGCTCGATCCCGCATTTGCGTATGCCGAGCCTCCTTCCTCATGACCTTTGTCCAGAGTGGAATGCCTCCCCGGCTCCCGGCACATGATCAGTGCATGCTCAGTCACGATATCAGTGCCTGCTCAGCCACGTGATCACTGACGGCACAGTCACGTGATCAGCGCCTCTCAGTCACGTGATCACCGTATGATAAACACGTGATCAGTGAACGACCAGCCACGTGATCACTGCATGCGCGGTCAGGTGGTCAGTTCCTGATCAGCCACCTGATCAGTGCGTGCACAGTCCCCTGATCAGCGCCTGTCAGTCACTGATCACTGCCTGATAAACACGTGATCAGTGCCCGAACAGCCACGTCATCAGTGCATGCGCAGTCACGTGATCAGTGCATGATAGCCACGTGATCAGTGCGTGCACAGTCCCATGATCAGCGCCTGTCAGTCACTGATCATTGCCTGATAAACACGTGATCAGTGCATGATGAGCCATGTGATCAGTGCCCGATCAGCCACGTCATCAGTGCATGCGCAGTCACGTCATCAGTGCATGATAGCCACGTGATCAGTGCATGCTCAGTCACGTGATCTGGACTTGATCAGCCACGTGATCAGTGCCTGCAGAGTCACGTGATCAGGGCCTGCTGAGCTGCGTGATTGAGCTGCTGATTCCTGTCGGCTCATCTGCTTGACAATTGCCAGCTGAGCTGCGTGATTCCTGCCTGGTCACGTGCTTGATTATTGCCAGTTGAGCAGCATGATTCGTCACTGCTGAGCTCCATGCTTATTGCCTGCTGATTGCGTGGTTCGTGTCTGCTCAGCTCTTTGAGTATTGCCTCCTGAGGTCCCTGTTCGGTCGCCACCTGCCGGGGACCAGCCCCAACTGATCCAGGGTATTCGAAGGAGAGATGGCCTAGGCGACTATTTATATGCTAATCAGAGATGTCAAGAATAATAGTATGAGGAGAGCTCAGTAGGAAAATTCGGTGGAGAAAAGAGACTGAGTAGCTTGGTTTACGCGGAAGACCAATCAAACTTCAAGACAAGAAGTTTGCACCACTTACGTAGGCCGCAGGCGCCCTCTCGAATAGCGAAAGGTGCCTCACCCTAGACACCTTCTCGAGTGGGTCTTAGCAGCCCAGGCATAATTAGTAAGCGTGGTGGGTTCCGCGCTCCAGATGGAGACTCAGCTGGAAGTTAAAGGGAAGAATGACAAGGAACTTTATGAATTGGAGCTGTAAGTTAACTCTTTGACAGAGAGAGCGAGATGGTGGTGGGGGACAGCCCCCAGTGAAATCAGAGGTGAGAGCACAAAGCAATACAGTAGGCAGACTCCGGTTTTTTGGGGGAGATGCTCGAGAATATCCGGGTGGACTCCTGAGGCTCGATCCCGCATTTGCGTATGCCGAGCCTCCTTCCTCATGACCTTTGTCCAGAGTGGAATGCCTCCCCGGCTCCCGGCACATGATCAGTGCATGCTCAGTCACGATATCAGTGCCTGCTCAGCCACGTGATCACTGACGGCACAGTCACGTGATCAGCGCCTCTCAGTCACGTGATCACCGTATGATAAACACGTGATCAGTGAACGACCAGCCACGTGATCACTGCATGCGCGTCAGGTGGTCAGTTCCTGATCAGCCACCTGATCAGTTCCTGATCAGTCACCACCTGATCACGTGCAGTGTCATCAGTGCATGCGCAGTCACGTGATCAGTCATGATAGCCACGTGATCAGTGCTGCACAGTCCCATGATCAGCGCCTGTCAGTCACTGATCTGCCTGATAAACACGTGATGATCAGTGATCCCGATCAGCCACGTCATCAGTGCATGCGCAGTCACGTGATCAGTGCATGATCACGTGATCATGATAGCCACGTGATCAGTGCGTGCACAGTCCCATGATCAGCGCCTGTCAGTCACTGATCATTGCCTGATAAACACGTGATCAGTGCATGATGAGCCATGTGATCAGTGCCCGATCAGCCACGTCATCAGTGCATGCGCAGTCACGTCATCAGTGCATGATAGCCACGTGATCAGTGCATGCTCAGTCACGTGATCTGGACTTGATCAGCCACGTGATCAGTGCCTGCAGAGTCACGTGATCAGGGCCTGCTGAGCTGCGTGATTCCTGCCGGCTCATCTGCATGACAATTGCCAGCTGAGCTGCGTGATTCCTGTCGGCTCATCTGCTTGACAATTGCCAGCTGAGCTGCGTGATTCCTGCCTGGTCACGTGCTTGATTATTGCCAGTTGAGCAGCATGATTCGTCACTGCTGAGCTCCATGCTTATTGCCTGCTGATTGCGTGGTTCGTGTCTGCTCAGCTCTTTGAGTATTGCCTCCTGAGGTCCCTGTTCGGTCGCCACCTGCCGGGGACCAGCCCCAACTGATCCAGGGTATTCGAAGGAGAGATGGCCTAGGCGACTATTTATATGCTAATCAGAGATGTCAAGAATAATAGTATGAGGAGAGCTCAGTAGGAAAATTCGGTGGAGAAAAGAGACTGAGTAGCTTGGTTTACGCGGAAGACCAATCAAACTTCAAGACAAGAAGTTTGCACCACTTACGTAGGCCGCAGGCGCCCTCTCGAATAGCGAAAGGTGCCTCACCCTAGACACCTTCTCGAGTGGGTCTTAGCAGCCCAGGCATAATTAGTAAGCGTGGTGGGTTCCGCGCTCCAGATGGAGACTCAGCTGGAAGTTAAAGGGAAGAATGACAAGGAACTTTATGAATTGGAGCTGTAAGTTAACTCTTTGACAGAGAGAGCGAGATGGTGGTGGGGGACAGCCCCCAGTGAAATCAGAGGTGAGAGCACAAAGCAATACAGTAGGCAGACCGGTTTTTTTGGGGGGAGATGCTCGAGAATATCCGGGTGGACTCCTGAGGCTCGATCCCGCACATCAGTGCATGCCGAGCCTCTTCACTCATGACCTTTGTCCAGATCAGTGGATCATGCACTCCCCCTCCCGTGCACATGATCAGTGCATGATCAGTCACGTGATCAGTGCACGTGATCAGCCACGTCATCAGTGCATGCGCAGATCACGTGATCAGTGCATGATGAGCCACGTGATCAGTGCAGTGCCATGATCATCGTGCATCAGTGTGATCTGGACTTGATCAGCCACGTGATCAGTGCCTGCAGAGTCACGTGATCAGGGCCTGCTGAGCTGCGTGATTCCTGCCGGCTCATCTGCATGACAATTGCCAGCTGAGCTGCGTGATTCCTGTCGGCTCATCTGCTTGACAATTGCCAGCTGAGCTGCGTGATTCCTGCCTGGTCACGTGCTTGATTATTGCCAGTTGAGCAGCATGATTCGTCACTGCTGAGCTCCATGCTTATTGCCTGCTGATTGCGTGGTTCGTGTCTGCTCAGCTCTTTGAGTATTGCCTCCTGAGGTCCCTGTTCGGTCGCCACCTGCCGGGGACCAGCCCCAACTGATCCAGGGTATTCGAAGGAGAGATGGCCTAGGCGACTATTTATATGCTAATCAGAGATGTCAAGAATAATAGTATGAGGAGAGCTCAGTAGGAAAATTCGGTGGAGAAAAGAGACTGAGTAGCTTGGTTTACGCGGAAGACCAATCAAACTTCAAGACAAGAAGTTTGCACCACTTACGTAGGCCGCAGGCGCCCTCTCGAATAGCGAAAGGTGCCTCACCCTAGACACCTTCTCGAGTGGGTCTTAGCAGCCCAGGCATAATTAGTAAGCGTGGTGGGTTCCGCGCTCCAGATGGAGACTCAGCTGGAAGTTAAAGGGAAGAATGACAAGGAACTTTATGAATTGGAGCTGTAAGTTAACTCTTTGACAGAGAGAGCGAGATGGTGGTGGGGGACAGCCCCCAGTGAAATCAGAGGTGAGAGCACAAAGCAATACAGTAGGCAGACTCCGGTTTTTTTGGGGGGAGATGCTCGAGAATATCCGGGTGGACTCCTGAGGCTCGATCCCGCATTTGCGTATGCCGAGCCTCCTTCCTCATGACCTTTGTCCAGAGTGGAATGCCTCCCCGGCTCCCGGCACATGATCAGTGCATGCTCAGTCACGATATCAGTGCCTGCTCAGCCACGTGATCACTGACGGCACAGTCACGTGATCAGCGCCTCTCAGTCACGTGATCACCGTATGATAAACACGTGATCAGTGAACGACCAGCCACGTGATCACTGCATGCGCGGTCAGGTGGTCAGTTCCTGATCAGCCACCTGATCAGTGCGTGCACAGTCCCCTGATCAGCGCCTGTCAGTCACTGATCACTGCCTGATAAACACGTGATCAGTGCCCGAACAGCCACGTCATCAGTGCATGCGCAGTCACGTGATCAGTGCATGATAGCCACGTGATCAGTGCGTGCACAGTCCCATGATCAGCGCCTGTCAGTCACTGATCATTGCCTGATAAACACGTGATCAGTGCATGATGAGCCATGTGATCAGTGCCCGATCAGCCACGTCATCAGTGCATGCGCAGTCACGTCATCAGTGCATGATAGCCACGTGATCAGTGCATGCTCAGTCACGTGATCTGGACTTGATCAGCCACGTGATCAGTGCCTGCAGAGTCACGTGATCAGGGCCTGCTGAGCTGCGTGATTCCTGCCGGCTCATCTGCATGACAATTGCCAGCTGAGCTGCGTGATTCCTGTCGGCTCATCTGCTTGACAATTGCCAGCTGAGCTGCGTGATTCCTGCCTGGTCACGTGCTTGATTATTGCCAGTTGAGCAGCATGATTCGTCACTGCTGAGCTCCATGCTTATTGCCTGCTGATTGCGTGGTTCGTGTCTGCTCAGCTCTTTGAGTATTGCCTCCTGAGGTCCCTGTTCGGTCGCCACCTGCCGGGGACCAGCCCCAACTGATCCAGGGTATTCGAAGGAGAGATGGCCTAGGCGACTATTTATATGCTAATCAGAGATGTCAAGAATAATAGTATGAGGAGAGCTCAGTAGGAAAATTCGGTGGAGAAAAGAGACTGAGTAGCTTGGTTTACGCGGAAGACCAATCAAACTTCAAGACAAGAAGTTTGCACCACTTACGTAGGCCGCAGGCGCCCTCTCGAATAGCGAAAGGTGCCTCACCCTAGACACCTTCTCGAGTGGGTCTTAGCAGCCCAGGCATAATTAGTAAGCGTGGTGGGTTCCGCGCTCCAGATGGAGACTCAGCTGGAAGTTAAAGGGAAGAATGACAAGGAACTTTATGAATTGGAGCTGTAAGTTAACTCTTTGACAGAGAGAGCGAGATGGTGGTGGGGGACAGCCCCCAGTGAAATCAGAGGTGAGAAGCAAAGTAGGTAGGCAGACTTTTTTTTGGGGGAGATGCTCGAGAATATCCGGGTGGACTCCTGAGGCTCGATCCCGCATTTGCGTATGCCGAGCCTCCTTCCTCATGACCTTTGTCCAGAGTGGAATGCCTCCCCGGCTCCCGGCACATGATCAGTGCATGCTCAGTCACGATATCAGTGCCTGCTCAGCCACGTGATCACTGACGGCACAGTCACGTGATCAGCGCCTCTCAGTCACGTGATCACCGTATGATAAACACGTGATCAGTGAACGACCAGCCACGTGATCACTGCATGCGCGGTCAGGTGGTCAGTTCCTGATCAGCCACCTGATCAGTGCGTGCACAGTCCCCTGATCAGCGCCTGTCAGTCACTGATCACTGCCTGATAAACACGTGATCAGTGCCCGAACAGCCACGTCATCAGTGCATGCGCAGTCACGTGATCAGTGCATGATAGCCACGTGATCAGTGCGTGCACAGTCCCATGATCAGCGCCTGTCAGTCACTGATCATTGCCTGATAAACACGTGATCAGTGCATGATGAGCCATGTGATCAGTGCCCGATCAGCCACGTCATCAGTGCATGCGCAGTCACGTCATCAGTGCATGATAGCCACGTGATCAGTGCATGCTCAGTCACGTGATCTGGACTTGATCAGCCACGTGATCAGTGCCTGCAGAGTCACGTGATCAGGGCCTGCTGAGCTGCGTGATTCCTGCCGGCTCATCTGCATGACAATTGCCATCTGAGCTGCGTGATTCCTGTCGGCTCATCTGCTTGACAATTGCCAGCTGAGCTGCGTGATTCCTGCCTGGTCACGTGCTTGATTATTGCCAGTTGAGCAGCATGATTCGTCACTGCTGAGCTCCATGCTTATTGCCTGCTGATTGCGTGGTTCGTGTCTGCTCAGCTCTTTGAGTATTGCCTCCTGAGGTCCCTGTTCGGTCGCCACCTGCCGGGGACCAGCCCCAACTGATCCAGGGTATTCGAAGGAGAGATGGCCTAGGCGACTATTTATATGCTAATCAGAGATGTCAAGAATAATAGTATGAGGAGAGCTCAGTAGGAAAATTCGGTGGAGAAAAGAGACTGAGTAGCTTGGTTTACGCGGAAGACCAATCAAACTTCAAGACAAGAAGTTTGCACCACTTACGTAGGCCGCAGGCGCCCTCTCGAATAGCGAAAGGTGCCTCACCCTAGACACCTTCTCGAGTGGGTCTTAGCAGCCCAGGCATAATTAGTAAGCGTGGTGGGTTCCGCGCTCCAGATGGAGACTCAGCTGGAAGTTAAAGGGAAGAATGACAAGGAACTTTATGAATTGGAGCTGTAAGTTAACTCTTTGACAGAGAGAGCGAGATGGTGGTGGGGGACAGCCCCCAGTGAAATCAGAGGTGAGAGCACAAAGCAATACAGTAGGCAGACTCCGGTTTTTTTGGGGGGAGATGCTCGAGAATATCCGGGTGGACTCCTGAGGCTCGATCCCGCATTTGCGTATGCCGAGCCTCCTTCCTCATGACCTTTGTCCAGAGTGGAATGCCTCCCCGGCTCCCGGCACATGATCAGTGCATGCTCAGTCACGATATCAGTGCCTGCTCAGCCACGTGATCACTGACGGCACAGTCACGTGATCAGCGCCTCTCAGTCACGTGATCACCGTATGATAAACACGTGATCAGTGAACGACCAGCCACGTGATCACTGCATGCGCGGTCAGGTGGTCAGTTCCTGATCAGCCACCTGATCAGTGCGTGCACAGTCCCCTGATCAGCGCCTGTCAGTCACTGATCACTGCCTGATAAACACGTGATCAGTGCCCGAACAGCCACGTCATCAGTGCATGCGCAGTCACGTGATCAGTGCATGATAGCCACGTGATCAGTGCGTGCACAGTCCCATGATCAGCGCCTGTCAGTCACTGATCATTGCCTGATAAACACGTGATCAGTGCATGATGCCATGTGATCAGTGCGTGTCATCAGTGCATGCGCAGTGTCATCAGTGCATGATCGTGATCAGTGCATGCTCAGTCACGTGATCTGGACTTGATCAGCCACGTGATCAGTGCCTGCAGAGTCACGTGATCATGCTGAGCTGCGTGATTCCTGGCATCAATTGCCATCTGCTTGATCGGCTCATTGACAATTGCCAGCTGAGCTGCGTGATTCCTGCCTGGTCACGTGCTTGATTATTGCCAGTTGAGCAGCATGATTCGTCACTGCTGAGCTCCATGCTTATTGCCTGCTGATTGCGTGGTTCGTGTCTGCTCAGCTCTTTGAGTATTGCCTCCTGAGGTCCCTGTTCGGTCGCCACCTGCCGGGGACCAGCCCCAACTGATCCAGGGTATTCGAAGGAGAGATGGCCTAGGCGACTATTTATATGCTAATCAGAGATGTCAAGAATAATAGTATGAGGAGAGCTCAGTAGGAAAATTCGGTGGAGAAAAGAGACTGAGTAGCTTGGTTTACGCGGAAGACCAATCAAACTTCAAGACAAGAAGTTTGCACCACTTACGTAGGCCGCAGGCGCCCTCTCGAATAGCGAAAGGTGCCTCACCCTAGACACCTTCTCGAGTGGGTCTTAGCAGCCCAGGCATAATTAGTAAGCGTGGTGGGTTCCGCGCTCCAGATGGAGACTCAGCTGGAAGTTAAAGGGAAGAATGACAAGGAACTTTATGAATTGGAGCTGTAAGTTAACTCTTTGACAGAGAGAGCGAGATGGTGGTGGGGGACAGCCCCCAGTGAAATCAGAGGTGAGAGCACAAAGCAATACAGTAGGCAGACTCCGTTTTTTTGGGGGGAGATGCTCGAGAATATCCGGGTGGACTCCTGAGGCTCGATCCCGCATTTGCGTATGCCGAGCCTCCTTCCTCATGACCTTTGTCCAGAGTGGAATGCCTCCCCGGCTCCCGGCACATGATCAGTGCATGCTCAGTCACGATATCAGTGCCTGCTCAGCCACGTGATCACTGACGGCACAGTCACGTGATCAGCGCCTCTCAGTCACGTGATCACCGTATGATAAACACGTGATCAGTGAACGACCAGCCACGTGATCACTGCATGCGCGGTCAGGTGGTCAGTTCCTGATCAGCCACCTGATCAGTGCGTGCACAGTCCCCTGATCAGCGCCTGTCAGTCACTGATCACTGCCTGATAAACACGTGATCAGTGCCCGAACAGCCACGTCATCAGTGCATGCGCAGTCACGTGATCAGTGCATGATAGCCACGTGATCAGTGCGTGCACAGTCCCATGATCAGCGCCTGTCAGTCACTGATCATTGCCTGATAAACACGTGATCAGTGCATGATGAGCCATGTGATCAGTGCCCGATCAGCCACGTCATCAGTGCATGCGCAGTCACGTCATCAGTGCATGATAGCCACGTGATCAGTGCATGCTCAGTCACGTGATCTGGACTTGATCAGCCACGTGATCAGTGCCTGCAGAGTCACGTGATCAGGGCCTGCTGAGCTGCGTGATTCCTGCCGGCTCATCTGCATGACAATTGCCATCTGAGCTGCGTGATTCCTGTCGGCTCATCTGCTTGACAATTGCCAGCTGAGCTGCGTGATTCCTGCCTGGTCACGTGCTTGATTATTGCCAGTTGAGCAGCATGATTCGTCACTGCTGAGCTCCATGCTTATTGCCTGCTGATTGCGTGGTTCGTGTCTGCTCAGCTCTTTGAGTATTGCCTCCTGAGGTCCCTGTTCGGTCGCCACCTGCCGGGGACCAGCCCCAACTGATCCAGGGTATTCGAAGGAGAGATGGCCTAGGCGACTATTTATATGCTAATCAGAGATGTCAAGAATAATAGTATGAGGAGAGCTCAGTAGGAAAATTCGGTGGAGAAAAGAGACTGAGTAGCTTGGTTTACGCGGAAGACCAATCAAACTTCAAGACAAGAAGTTTGCACCACTTACGTAGGCCGCAGGCGCCCTCTCGAATAGCGAAAGGTGCCTCACCCTAGACACCTTCTCGAGTGGGTCTTAGCAGCCCAGGCATAATTAGTAAGCGTGGTGGGTTCCGCGCTCCAGATGGAGACTCAGCTGGAAGTTAAAGGGAAGAATGACAAGGAACTTTATGAATTGGAGCTGTAAGTTAACTCTTTGACAGAGAGAGCGAGATGGTGGTGGGGGACAGCCCCCAGTGAAATCAGAGGTGAGAGCACAAAGCAATACAGTAGGCAGACTCCGGTTTTTTTGGGGGGAGATGCTCGAGAATATCCGGGTGGACTCCTGAGGCTCGATCCCGCATTTGCGTATGCCGAGCCTCCTTCCTCATGACCTTTGTCCAGAGTGGAATGCCTCCCCGGCTCCCGGCACATGATCAGTGCATGCTCAGTCACGATATCAGTGCCTGCTCAGCCACGTGATCACTGACGGCACAGTCACGTGATCAGCGCCTCTCAGTCACGTGATCACCGTATGATAAACACGTGATCAGTGAACGACCAGCCACGTGATCACTGCATGCGCGGTCAGGTGGTCAGTTCCTGATCAGCCACCTGATCAGTGCGTGCACAGTCCCCTGATCAGCGCCTGTCAGTCACTGATCACTGCCTGATAAACACGTGATCAGTGCCCGAACAGCCACGTCATCAGTGCATGCGCAGTCACGTGATCAGTGCATGATAGCCACGTGATCAGTGCGTGCACAGTCCCATGATCAGCGCCTGTCAGTCACTGATCATTGCCTGATAAACACGTGATCAGTGCATGATGAGCCATGTGATCAGTGCCCGATCAGCCACGTCATCAGTGCATGCGCAGTCACGTCATCAGTGCATGATAGCCACGTGATCAGTGCATGCTCAGTCACGTGATCTGGACTTGATCAGCCACGTGATCAGTGCCTGCAGAGTCACGTGATCAGGGCCTGCTGAGCTGCGTGATTCCTGCCGGCTCATCTGCATGACAATTGCCATCTGAGCTGCGTGATTCCTGTCGGCTCATCTGCTTGACAATTGCCAGCTGAGCTGCGTGATTCCTGCCTGGTCACGTGCTTGATTATTGCCAGTTGAGCAGCATGATTCGTCACTGCTGAGCTCCATGCTTATTGCCTGCTGATTGCGTGGTTCGTGTCTGCTCAGCTCTTTGAGTATTGCCTCCTGAGGTCCCTGTTCGGTCGCCACCTGCCGGGGACCAGCCCCAACTGATCCAGGGTATTCGAAGGAGAGATGGCCTAGGCGACTATTTATATGCTAATCAGAGATGTCAAGAATAATAGTATGAGGAGAGCTCAGTAGGAAAATTCGGTGGAGAAAAGAGACTGAGTAGCTTGGTTTACGCGGAAGACCAATCAAACTTCAAGACAAGAAGTTTGCACCACTTACGTAGGCCGCAGGCGCCCTCTCGAATAGCGAAAGGTGCCTCACCCTAGACACCTTCTCGAGTGGGTCTTAGCAGCCCAGGCATAATTAGTAAGCGTGGTGGGTTCCGCGCTCCAGATGGAGACTCAGCTGGAAGTTAAAGGGAAGAATGACAAGGAACTTTATGAATTGGAGCTGTAAGTTAACTCTTTGACAGAGAGAGCGAGATGGTGGTGGGGGACAGCCCCCAGTGAAATCAGAGGTGAGAGCACAAAGCAATACAGTAGGCAGACTCCGTTTTTTTGGGGGAGATGCTCGAGAATATCCGGGTGGACTCCTGAGGCTCGATCCCGCATTTGCGTATGCCGAGCCTCCTTCCTCATGACCTTTGTCCAGAGTGGAATGCCTCCCCGGCTCCCGGCACATGATCAGTGCATGCTCAGTCACGATATCAGTGCCTGCTCAGCCACGTGATCACTGACGGCACAGTCACGTGATCAGCGCCTCTCAGTCACGTGATCACCGTATGATAAACACGTGATCAGTGAACGACCAGCCACGTGATCACTGCATGCGCGGTCAGGTGGTCAGTTCCTGATCAGCCACCTGATCAGTGCGTGCACAGTCCCCTGATCAGCGCCTGTCAGTCACTGATCACTGCCTGATAAACACGTGATCAGTGCCCGAACAGCCACGTCATCAGTGCATGCGCAGTCACGTGATCAGTGCATGATAGCCACGTGATCAGTGCGTGCACAGTCCCATGATCAGCGCCTGTCAGTCACTGATCATTGCCTGATAAACACGTGATCAGTGCATGATGAGCCATGTGATCAGTGCCCGATCAGCCACGTCATCAGTGCATGCGCAGTCACGTCATCAGTGCATGATAGCCACGTGATCAGTGCATGCTCAGTCACGTGATCTGGACTTGATCAGCCACGTGATCAGTGCCTGCAGAGTCACGTGATCAGGGCCTGCTGAGCTGCGTGATTCCTGCCGGCTCATCTGCATGACAATTGCCATCTGAGCTGCGTGATTCCTGTCGGCTCATCTGCTTGACAATTGCCAGCTGAGCTGCGTGATTCCTGCCTGGTCACGTGCTTGATTATTGCCAGTTGAGCAGCATGATTCGTCACTGCTGAGCTCCATGCTTATTGCCTGCTGATTGCGTGGTTCGTGTCTGCTCAGCTCTTTGAGTATTGCCTCCTGAGGTCCCTGTTCGGTCGCCACCTGCCGGGGACCAGCCCCAACTGATCCAGGGTATTCGAAGGAGAGATGGCCTAGGCGACTATTTATATGCTAATCAGAGATGTCAAGAATAATAGTATGAGGAGAGCTCAGTAGGAAAATTCGGTGGAGAAAAGAGACTGAGTAGCTTGGTTTACGCGGAAGACCAATCAAACTTCAAGACAAGAAGTTTGCACCACTTACGTAGGCCGCAGGCGCCCTCTCGAATAGCGAAAGGTGCCTCACCCTAGACACCTTCTCGAGTGGGTCTTAGCAGCCCAGGCATAATTAGTAAGCGTGGTGGGTTCCGCGCTCCAGATGGAGACTCAGCTGGAAGTTAAAGGGAAGAATGACAAGGAACTTTATGAATTGGAGCTGTAAGTTAACTCTTTGACAGAGAGAGCGAGATGGTGGTGGGGGACAGCCCCCAGTGAAATCAGAGGTGAGAGCACAAAGCAATACAGTAGGCAGACTCCGGTTTTTTTGGGGGAGATGCTCGAGAATATCCGGGTGGACTCCTGAGGCTCGATCCCGCATTTGCGTATGCCGAGCCTCCTTCCTCATGACCTTTGTCCAGAGTGGAATGCCTCCCCGGCTCCCGGCACATGATCAGTGCATGCTCAGTCACGATATCAGTGCCTGCTCAGCCACGTGATCACTGACGGCACAGTCACGTGATCAGCGCCTCTCAGTCACGTGATCACCGTATGATAAACACGTGATCAGTGAACGACCAGCCACGTGATCACTGCATGCGCGGTCAGGTGGTCAGTTCCTGATCAGCCACCTGATCAGTGCGTGCACAGTCCCCTGATCAGCGCCTGTCAGTCACTGATCACTGCCTGATAAACACGTGATCAGTGCCCGAACAGCCACGTCATCAGTGCATGCGCAGTCACGTGATCAGTGCATGATAGCCACGTGATCAGTGCGTGCACAGTCCCATGATCAGCGCCTGTCAGTCACTGATCATTGCCTGATAAACACGTGATCAGTGCATGATGAGCCATGTGATCAGTGCCCGATCAGCCACGTCATCAGTGCATGCGCAGTCACGTCATCAGTGCATGATAGCCACGTGATCAGTGCATGCTCAGTCACGTGATCTGGACTTGATCAGCCACGTGATCAGTGCCTGCAGAGTCACGTGATCAGGGCCTGCTGAGCTGCGTGATTCCTGCCGGCTCATCTGCATGACAATTGCCAGCTGAGCTGCGTGATTCCTGTCGGCTCATCTGCTTGACAATTGCCAGCTGAGCTGCGTGATTCCTGCCTGGTCACGTGCTTGATTATTGCCAGTTGAGCAGCATGATTCGTCACTGCTGAGCTCCATGCTTATTGCCTGCTGATTGCGTGGTTCGTGTCTGCTCAGCTCTTTGAGTATTGCCTCCTGAGGTCCCTGTTCGGTCGCCACCTGCCGGGGACCAGCCCCAACTGATCCAGGGTATTCGAAGGAGAGATGGCCTAGGCGACTATTTATATGCTAATCAGAGATGTCAAGAATAATAGTATGAGGAGAGCTCAGTAGGAAAATTCGGTGGAGAAAAGAGACTGAGTAGCTTGGTTTACGCGGAAGACCAATCAAACTTCAAGACAAGAAGTTTGCACCACTTACGTAGGCCGCAGGCGCCCTCTCGAATAGCGAAAGGTGCCTCACCCTAGACACCTTCTCGAGTGGGTCTTAGCAGCCCAGGCATAATTAGTAAGCGTGGTGGGTTCCGCGCTCCAGATGGAGACTCAGCTGGAAGTTAAAGGGAAGAATGACAAGGAACTTTATGAATTGGAGCTGTAAGTTAACTCTTTGACAGAGAGAGCGAGATGGTGGTGGGGGACAGCCCCCAGTGAAATCAGAGGTGAGAGCACAAAGCAATACAGTAGGCAGACTCCGGTTTTTTGGGGGGAGATGCTCGAGAATATCCGGGTGGACTCCTGAGGCTCGATCCCGCATTTGCGTATGCCGAGCCTCCTTCCTCATGACCTTTGTCCAGAGTGGAATGCCTCCCCGGCTCCCGGCACATGATCAGTGCATGCTCAGTCACGATATCAGTGCCTGCTCAGCCACGTGATCACTGACGGCACAGTCACGTGATCAGCGCCTCTCAGTCACGTGATCACCGTATGATAAACACGTGATCAGTGAACGACCAGCCACGTGATCACTGCATGCGCGGTCAGGTGGTCAGTTCCTGATCAGCCACCTGATCAGTGCGTGCACAGTCCCCTGATCAGCGCCTGTCAGTCACTGATCACTGCCTGATAAACACGTGATCAGTGCCCGAACAGCCACGTCATCAGTGCATGCGCAGTCACGTGATCAGTGCATGATAGCCACGTGATCAGTGCGTGCACAGTCCCATGATCAGCGCCTGTCAGTCACTGATCATTGCCTGATAAACACGTGATCAGTGCATGATGAGCCATGTGATCAGTGCCCGATCAGCCACGTCATCAGTGCATGCGCAGTCACGTCATCAGTGCATGATAGCCACGTGATCAGTGCATGCTCAGTCACGTGATCTGGACTTGATCAGCCACGTGATCAGTGCCTGCAGAGTCACGTGATCAGGGCCTGCTGAGCTGCGTGATTCCTGCCGGCTCATCTGCATGACAATTGCCATCTGAGCTGCGTGATTCCTGTCGGCTCATCTGCTTGACAATTGCCAGCTGAGCTGCGTGATTCCTGCCTGGTCACGTGCTTGATTATTGCCAGTTGAGCAGCATGATTCGTCACTGCTGAGCTCCATGCTTATTGCCTGCTGATTGCGTGGTTCGTGTCTGCTCAGCTCTTTGAGTATTGCCTCCTGAGG
The DNA here is from genome assembly GCF_032452875.1 of Bos javanicus. Classification (NCBI taxonomy): domain Eukaryota; kingdom Metazoa; phylum Chordata; class Mammalia; order Artiodactyla; family Bovidae; genus Bos; species Bos javanicus. The sequence continues at coordinate 10,152 of NW_026894445.1, read as the reverse complement.
TCCCTGTTCGGTCGCCACCTGCCGGGGACCAGCCCCAACTGATCCAGGGTATTCGAAGGAGAGATGGCCTAGGCGACTATTTATATGCTAATCAGAGATGTCAAGAATAATAGTATGAGGAGAGCTCAGTAGGAAAATTCGGTGGAGAAAAGAGACTGAGTAGCTTGGTTTACGCGGAAGACCAATCAAACTTCAAGACAAGAAGTTTGCACCACTTACGTAGGCCGCAGGCGCCCTCTCGAATAGCGAAAGGTGCCTCACCCTAGACACCTACTCGAGTGGGTCTTAGCAGCCCAGGCATAATTAGTAAGCGTGGTGGGTTCCGCGCTCCAGATGGAGACTCAGCTGGAAGTTAAAGGGAAGAATGACAAGGAACTTTATGAATTGGAGCTGTAAGTTAACTCTTTGACAGAGAGAGCGAGATGGTGGTGGGGGACAGCCCCCAGTGAAATCAGAGGTGAGAGCACAAAGCAATACAGTAGGCAGAGTCTGTTTTTTTGGGGGAGATGCTCGTCAGAATGATCCGTGGTGGACTCCTGAGGCTCGATCCCAGCATTTGCACGTATGCCGAGCACTCCTGATCCTCATGACCTGCATGTCCAGCAGTGTGAGTGCCTCCCCGGCTCCCAGTGCACATGTGATCAGTGCATGATCAGTCACGATCATCAGTGTGATAGCCACGTGATCAGCAGTCACGTGATCACTTGATCAGCCACGTGATCACAGAGTCACGTGATCAGGGCCTGCTGAGCTGCGTGATTCCTGCCGGCTCATCTGCATGACAATTGCCATCTGAGCTGCGTGATTCCTGTCGGCTCATCTGCTTGACAATTGCCAGCTGAGCTGCGTGATTCCTGCCTGGTCACGTGCTTGATTATTGCCAGTTGAGCAGCATGATTCGTCACTGCTGAGCTCCATGCTTATTGCCTGCTGATTGCGTGGTTCGTGTCTGCTCAGCTCTTTGAGTATTGCCTCCTGAGGTCCCTGTTCGGTCGCCACCTGCCGGGGACCAGCCCCAACTGATCCAGGGTATTCGAAGGAGAGATGGCCTAGGCGACTATTTATATGCTAATCAGAGATGTCAAGAATAATAGTATGAGGAGAGCTCAGTAGGAAAATTCGGTGGAGAAAAGAGACTGAGTAGCTTGGTTTACGCGGAAGACCAATCAAACTTCAAGACAAGAAGTTTGCACCACTTACGTAGGCCGCAGGCGCCCTCTCGAATAGCGAAAGGTGCCTCACCCTAGACACCTTCTCGAGTGGGTCTTAGCAGCCCAGGCATAATTAGTAAGCGTGGTGGGTTCCGCGCTCCAGATGGAGACTCAGCTGGAAGTTAAAGGGAAGAATGACAAGGAACTTTATGAATTGGAGCTGTAAGTTAACTCTTTGACAGAGAGAGCGAGATGGTGGTGGGGGACAGCCCCCAGTGAAATCAGAGGTGAGAGCACAAAGCAATACAGTAGGCAGACTCCGGTTTTTTGGGGGGAGATGCTCGAGAATATCCGGGTGGACTCCTGAGGCTCGATCCCGCATTTGCGTATGCCGAGCCTCCTTCCTCATGACCTTTGTCCAGAGTGGAATGCCTCCCCGGCTCCCGGCACATGATCAGTGCATGCTCAGTCACGATATCAGTGCCTGCTCAGCCACGTGATCACTGACGGCACAGTCACGTGATCAGCGCCTCTCAGTCACGTGATCACCGTATGATAAACACGTGATCAGTGAACGACCAGCCACGTGATCACTGCATGCGCGGTCAGGTGGTCAGTTCCTGATCAGCCACCTGATCAGTGCGTGCACAGTCCCCTGATCAGCGCCTGTCAGTCACTGATCACTGCCTGATAAACACGTGATCAGTGCCCGAACAGCCACGTCATCAGTGCATGCGCAGTCACGTGATCAGTGCATGATAGCCACGTGATCAGTGCGTGCACAGTCCCATGATCAGCGCCTGTCAGTCACTGATCATTGCCTGATAAACACGTGATCAGTGCATGATGAGCCATGTGATCAGTGCCCGATCAGCCACGTCATCAGTGCATGCGCAGTCACGTCATCAGTGCATGATAGCCACGTGATCAGTGCATGCTCAGTCACGTGATCTGGACTTGATCAGCCACGTGATCAGTGCCTGCAGAGTCACGTGATCAGGGCCTGCTGAGCTGCGTGATTCCTGCCGGCTCATCTGCATGACAATTGCCAGCTGAGCTGCGTGATTCCTGTCGGCTCATCTGCTTGACAATTGCCAGCTGAGCTGCGTGATTCCTGCCTGGTCACGTGCTTGATTATTGCCAGTTGAGCAGCATGATTCGTCACTGCTGAGCTCCATGCTTATTGCCTGCTGATTGCGTGGTTCGTGTCTGCTCAGCTCTTTGAGTATTGCCTCCTGAGGTCCCTGTTCGGTCGCCACCTGCCGGGGACCAGCCCCAACTGATCCAGGGTATTCGAAGGAGAGATGGCCTAGGCGACTATTTATATGCTAATCAGAGATGTCAAGAATAATAGTATGAGGAGAGCTCAGTAGGAAAATTCGGTGGAGAAAAGAGACTGAGTAGCTTGGTTTACGCGGAAGACCAATCAAACTTCAAGACAAGAAGTTTGCACCACTTACGTAGGCCGCAGGCGCCCTCTCGAATAGCGAAAGGTGCCTCACCCTAGACACCTTCTCGAGTGGGTCTTAGCAGCCCAGGCATAATTAGTAAGCGTGGTGGGTTCCGCGCTCCAGATGGAGACTCAGCTGGAAGTTAAAGGGAAGAATGACAAGGAACTTTATGAATTGGAGCTGTAAGTTAACTCTTTGACAGAGAGAGCGAGATGGTGGTGGGGGACAGCCCCCAGTGAAATCAGAGGTGAGAGCACAAAGCAATACAGTAGGCAGACTCGGTTTTTTGGGGGGAGATGCTCGAGAATATCCGGGTGGACTCCTGAGGCTCGATCCCGCATTTGCGTATGCCGAGCCTCCTTCCTCATGACCTTTGTCCAGAGTGGAATGCCTCCCCGGCTCCCGGCACATGATCAGTGCATGCTCAGTCACGATATCAGTGCCTGCTCAGCCACGTGATCACTGACGGCACAGTCACGTGATCAGCGCCTCTCAGTCACGTGAGCACCGTATGATAAACACGTGATCAGTGAACGACCAGCCACGTGATCACTGCATGTGCGGTCAGGTGGTCAGTTCCTGATCAGCCACCTGATCAGTGCGTGCACAGTCCCCTGATCAGCGCCTGTCAGTCACTGATCACTGCCTGATAAACACGTGATCAGTGCCCGAACAGCCACGTCATCAGTGCATGCGCAGTCACGTGATCAGTGCATGATAGCCACGTGATCAGTGCGTGCACAGTCACGTGATCAGCGCCTGTCAGTCACTGATCATTGCCTGATAAACACGTGATCAGTGCATGATGAGCCATGTGATCAGTGCCCGATCAGCCACGTCATCAGTGCATGCGCAGTCACGTCATCAGTGCATGATAGCCACGTGATCAGTGCATGCTCAGTCACGTGATCTGTACTTGATCAGCCACGTGATCAGTGCCTGCAGAGTCACGTGATCAGGGCTTGCTGAGCTGCGTGATTCCTGTCGGCTCATCTGCTTGACAATTGCCAGCTGAGCTGCGTGATTCCTGCCTGGTCACGTGCTTGATTATTGCCAGTTGAGCAGCATGATTCGTCACTGCTGAGCTCCATGCTTATTGCCTGCTGATTGCGTGGTTCCTGTCTGCTCAGCTCTTTGAGTATTGCCTCCTGAGGTCCCTGTTCGGTCAACACCTGCCGGGGACCAGCGCCAACTGATCCAGGGTATTCGAAGGAGAGATGGCCTAGGCGACTCTTTATATGCTAATCAGAGACGTCAAGAATAATAGTATGAGGAGAGCTCAGTAGGAAAATTCGGTGGAGAAAAGAGACTGAGTAGCTTGGTTTACGCGGAAGACCAATCAAACTTCAAGACAAGAAGTTTGCACCACTTACGTAGGCCGCAGGCGCCCTCTCGAATAGCGAAAGGTGCCTCACCCTAGACACCTTCTCGAGTGGGTCTTAGCAGCCCAGGCATAATTAGTAAGCGTGGTGGGTTCCGCGCTCCAGATGGAGACTCAGCTGGAAGTTAAAGGGAAGAATGACAAGGAACTTTATGAATTGGAGCTGTAAGTTAACTCTTTGACAGAGAGAGCGAGATGGTGGTGGGGGACAGCCCCCAGTGAAATCAGAGGTGAGAGCACAAAGCAATACAGTAGGCAGACTCGGTTTTTTTGGGGGAGATGCTCGAGAATATCCGGGTGGACTCCTGAGGCTCGATCCCGCATTTGCGTATGCCGAGCCTCCTTCCTCATGACCTTTGTCCAGAGTGGAATGCCTCCCCGGCTCCCGGCACATGATCAGTGCATGCTCAGTCACGATATCAGTGCCTGCTCAGCCACGTGATCACTGACGGCACAGTCACGTGATCAGCGCCTCTCAGTCACGTGATCACCGTATGATAAACACGTGATCAGTGAACGACCAGCCACGTGATCACTGCATGCGCGGTCAGGTGGTCAGTTCCTGATCAGCCACCTGATCAGTGCGTGCACAGTCCCCTGATCAGCGCCTGTCAGTCACTGATCACTGCCTGATAAACACGTGATCAGTGCCCGAACAGCCACGTCATCAGTGCATGCGCAGTCACGTGATCAGTGCATGATAGCCACGTGATCAGTGCGTGCACAGTCCCATGATCAGCGCCTGTCAGTCACTGATCATTGCCTGATAAACACGTGATCAGTGCATGATGAGCCATGTGATCAGTGCCCGATCAGCCACGTCATCAGTGCATGCGCAGTCACGTCATCAGTGCATGATAGCCACGTGATCAGTGCATGCTCAGTCACGTGATCTGGACTTGATCAGCCACGTGATCAGTGCCTGCAGAGTCACGTGATCAGGGCCTGCTGAGCTGCGTGATTCCTGCGGCTCATCTGCTTGACAATTGCCAGCTGAGCTGCGTGATTCCTGCCTGGTCACGTGCTTGATTATTGCCAGTTGAGCAGCATGATTCGTCACTGCTGAGCTCCATGCTTATTGCCTGCTGATTGCGTGGTTCGTGTCTGCTCAGCTCTTTGAGTATTGCCTCCTGAGGTCCCTGTTCGGTCGCCACCTGCCGGGGACCAGCCCCAACTGATCCAGGGTATTCGAAGGAGAGATGGCCTAGGCGACTATTTATATGCTAATCAGAGATGTCAAGAATAATAGTATGAGGAGAGCTCAGTAGGAAAATTCGGTGGAGAAAAGAGACTGAGTAGCTTGGTTTACGCGGAAGACCAATCAAACTTCAAGACAAGAAGTTTGCACCACTTACGTAGGCCGCAGGCGCCTCTCGAATAGCGAAAGGTGCCTCACCCTAGACACCTTCTCGAGTGGGTCTTAGCAGCCCAGGCATAATTAGTAAGCGTGGTGGGTTCCGCGCTCCAGATGGAGACTCAGCTGGAAGTTAAAGGGAAGAATGACAAGGAACTTTATGAATTGGAGCTGTAAGTTAACTCTTTGACAGAGAGAGCGAGATGGTGGTGGGGGACAGCCCCCAGTGAAATCAGAGGTGAGAGCACAAAGCAATACAGTAGGCAGACTCGGTTTTTTTGGGGGAGATGCTCGAGAATATCCGGGTGGACTCCTGAGGCTCGATCCCGCATTTGCGTATGCCGAGCCTCCTTCCTCATGACCTTTGTCCAGAGTGGAATGCCTCCCCGGCTCCCGGCACATGATCAGTGCATGCTCAGTCACGATATCAGTGCCTGCTCAGCCACGTGATCACTGACGGCACAGTCACGTGATCAGCGCCTCTCAGTCACGTGATCACCGTATGATAAACACGTGATCAGTGAACGACCAGCCACGTGATCACTGCATGCGCGGTCAGGTGGTCAGTTCCTGATCAGCCACCTGATCAGTGCGTGCACAGTCCCCTGATCAGCGCCTGTCAGTCACTGATCACTGCCTGATAAACACGTGATCAGTGCCCGAACAGCCACGTCATCAGTGCATGCGCAGTCACGTGATCAGTGCATGATAGCCACGTGATCAGTGCGTGCACAGTCCCATGATCAGCGCCTGTCAGTCACTGATCATTGCCTGATAAACACGTGATCAGTGCATGATGAGCCATGTGATCAGTGCCTGATCAGCCACGTCATCAGTGCATGCGCAGTCACGTCATCAGTGCATGATAGCCACGTGATCAGTGCATGCTCAGTCACGTGATCTGGACTTGATCAGCCACGTGATCAGTGCCTGCAGAGTCACGTGATCAGGGCCTGCTGAGCTGCGTGATTCCTGCCGGCTCATCTGCATGACAATTGCCATCTGAGCTGCGTGATTCCTGTCGGCTCATCTGCTTGACAATTGCCAGCTGAGCTGCGTGATTCCTGCCTGGTCACGTGCTTGATTATTGCCAGTTGAGCAGCATGATTCGTCACTGCTGAGCTCCATGCTTATTGCCTGCTGATTGCGTGGTTCGTGTCTGCTCAGCTCTTTGAGTATTGCCTCCTGAGGTCCCTGTTCGGTCGCCACCTGCCGGGGACCAGCCCCAACTGATCCAGGGTATTCGAAGGAGAGATGGCCTAGGCGACTATTTATATGCTAATCAGAGATGTCAAGAATAATAGTATGAGGAGAGCTCAGTAGGAAAATTCGGTGGAGAAAAGAGACTGAGTAGCTTGGTTTACGCGGAAGACCAATCAAACTTCAAGACAAGAAGTTTGCACCACTTACGTAGGCCGCAGGCGCCCTCTCGAATAGCGAAAGGTGCCTCACCCTAGACACCTTCTCGAGTGGGTCTTAGCAGCCCAGGCATAATTAGTAAGCGTGGTGGGTTCCGCGCTCCAGATGGAGACTCAGCTGGAAGTTAAAGGGAAGAATGACAAGGAACTTTATGAATTGGAGCTGTAAGTTAACTCTTTGACAGAGAGAGCGAGATGGTGGTGGGGGACAGCCCCCAGTGAAATCAGAGGTGAGAGCACAAAGCAATACAGTAGGCAGACTCCGGTTTTTGGGGGGAGATGCTCGAGAATATCCGGGTGGACTCCTGAGGCTCGATCCCGCATTTGCGTATGCCGAGCCTCCTTCCTCATGACCTTTGTCCAGAGTGGAATGCCTCCCCGGCTCCCGGCACATGATCAGTGCATGCTCAGTCACGATATCAGTGCCTGCTCAGCCACGTGATCACTGACGGCACAGTCACGTGATCAGCGCCTCTCAGTCACGTGATCACCGTATGATAAACACGTGATCAGTGAACGACCAGCCACGTGATCACTGCATGCGCGGTCAGGTGGTCAGTTCCTGATCAGCCACCTGATCAGTGCGTGCACAGTCCCCTGATCAGCGCCTGTCAGTCACTGATCACTGCCTGATAAACACGTGATCAGTGCCCGAACAGCCACGTCATCAGTGCATGCGCAGTCACGTGATCAGTGCATGATAGCCACGTGATCAGTGCGTGCACAGTCCCATGATCAGCGCCTGTCAGTCACTGATCATTGCCTGATAAACACGTGATCAGTGCATGATGAGCCATGTGATCAGTGCCCGATCAGCCACGTCATCAGTGCATGCGCAGTCACGTCATCAGTGCATGATAGCCACGTGATCAGTGCATGCTCAGTCACGTGATCTGGACTTGATCAGCCACGTGATCAGTGCCTGCAGAGTCACGTGATCAGGGCCTGCTGAGCTGCGTGATTCCTGTCGGCTCATCTGCTTGACAATTGCCAGCTGAGCTGCGTGATTCCTGCCTGGTCACGTGCTTGATTATTGCCAGTTGAGCAGCATGATTCGTCACTGCTGAGCTCCATGCTTATTGCCTGCTGATTGCGTGGTTCGTGTCTGCTCAGCTCTTTGAGTATTGCCTCCTGAGGTCCCTGTTCGGTCGCCACCTGCCGGGTACCAGCCCCAACTGATCCAGGGTATTCGAAGGAGAGATGGCCTAGGCGACTATTTATATGCTAATCAGAGATGTCAAGAATAATAGTATGAGGAGAGCTCAGTAGGAAAATTCGGTGGAGAAAAGAGACTGAGTAGCTTGCTTTACGCGGAAGACCAATCAAACTTCAAGACAAGAAGTTTGCACCACTTACGTAGGCCGCAGGCGCCCTCTCGAATAGCGGAATGTGCCTCACCCTAGACACCTTCTCGAGTGGGTATTAGCAGCCCAGGCATAATTAGTAAGTGTGGTGGGTTCCGAGCTCCAGATGGAGACTCATCTGGAAGTTAAAGGGAAGAATGACAAGGAACTTTATGAATTGGAGCTGTAAGTTAACTCTTTGACAGAGAGAGTGAGATGGTGTTGGGGGACAGCCACCAGTGAAATCAGAGGTGAGAGCACAAAGCAATACAGTAGGCAGAGTCCGGTTTTTTTGGGGGGGGAGATGCTCGAGAATATCCGGGTGGACTCCTGAGGCTCGATCCCGCATTTGCGTATGCCGAGCCTCCTTCCTCATGACCTATGTCCAGAGTGGAGTGCCTCCCCGGCTCCCGGCACATGATCAGTGCATGCTCATTCACGATATCAGTGCATGATCAGCCACGTGATCACTGATGGCACAGTCACGTGATCAGGGCCTGCTGAGCTGCGTGATTCCTGCCGGCTCATCTGCATGACAATTGCCATCTGAGCTGGGTGATTCCTGTCCGCTCATCTGCTTGACAATTGCCAGCTGAGCTGCGTGATTCCTGCCTGGTCACGTGCTTGATTATTGCCAGTTGAGCAGCATGATTCGTCACTGCTGAGCTCCATGCTTATTGCCTGCTGATTGCGTGGTTCGTGTCTGCTCAGCTCTTTGAGTATTGCTTCCGGAGGTCCCTGTTCGGGCGCCACCTGCCGGGGACCAGCCCCAACTGATCCAGGGTATTCGAAGGCAGATGGCCTAGGCGACTATTTATATGCTAATCAGAGATGTCAAGAATAATAGAATGAGGAGAGCTCAGTAGGAAAATTCGGTGGAGAAAAGAGACTGAGTAGCTTGGTTTACGCGGAAGACCAATCAAACTTCAAGACAAGAAGTTTGCACCACTTACGTAGGCCGCAGGCGCCTCTCGAATAGCGAAAGGTGCCTCACCCTAGACACCTTCTCGAGTGGGTCTTAGCAGCGCAGGCATAATTAGTAAGCGTGGTGCGTTCCGCGCTCCAGATGGAGACTCAGCTGGAAGTTAAAGGGAAGAATGACAAGGAACTTTATGAATTGGAGATGTAAGTTAACTCTTTGACAGAGAGAGCGAGATGGTGGTGGGAGACAGCCCCCAGTGAAATCAGAGGTGAGAGCACAAAGCAATACAGTAGGCAGACTTTTTTTGGGGGGAGATGCTCGAGAATATCCGGGTGGACTCCTGAGGCTCGATCCCGCATTTGCGTATGCCGAGCCTCCTTCCTCATGACCTTTGTCCAGAGTGGAATGCCTCCCCGGCTCCCGGCACATGATCAGTGCATGCTCAGTCACGATATCAGTGCCTGCTCAGCCACGTGATCACTGACGGCACAGTCACGTGATCAGCGCCTCTCAGTCACGTGATCACCGTATGATAAACACGTGATCAGTGAACGACCAGCCACGTGATCACTGCATGCGCGGTCAGGTGGTCAGTTCCTGATCAGCCACCTGATCAGTGCGTGCACAGTCCCCTGATCAGCGCCTGTCAGTCACTGATCACTGCCTGATAAACACGTGATCAGTGCCCGAACAGCCACGTCATCAGTGCATGCGCAGTCACGTGATCAGTGCATGATAGCCACGTGATCAGTGCGTGCACAGTCCCATGATCAGCGCCTGTCAGTCACTGATCATTGCCTGATAAACACGTGATCAGTGCCCGATCAGCAATATCATCAGTGCATGCGCAGTCACGTGATCAGTGCATGATAGCCACGTGATCAGGCATGCATTCAGTCACGTGATCAGCCTGATCAGTCACGTGATCATTGCCTGATAAGCACGTGATCAGTGCATGATGAGCCATGTGATCAGTGCCTGATCAGCTACGTCATCAGTGTGTGCTGTCACCTGATCATGTGATGATAGCCACGTGATCAGTGCATGCTCAGTCACGTGATCTGGACTTGATCAGCCACGTGATCAGTGCCTGCTGAGTCACGTGATCAGGGCCTGCTGAGCTGCGTGATTC